>NW_021135496.1:0-192893 GCF_004193835.3 Ostrinia furnacalis | reverse complement strand
TGGGTGTATTGAGACGGTAGCGCGTCCCGCTCGCACACACTTTAATTTCGAAACAATCTCGTTGGCAGCGTCCTGTTCACATTTAAAATTCGAACGCTCTCTCCTGTTTATTGTTTGACGCGTACTACGGATATTGTCTTTTTTACTTTTTTAAATTGCGACTTCGGTGGCCTGGTCATCACTTTGTAGCTATAAAAACTTTTTAAGAATCTTAAAGACCGTTTAAAAAAAAACTTAGCAGCGGAATTGTACTGCCTCAAGCTTTTCCGAATTCGAATTTTAAATTTTACTGTTTTCTTTTGTTACTACGATTCGATATACTTTAGGGGCGTTCTAAATACAACAATCGATTATTTGGAACCAACCCTTAACAGATTTTGAGGTAACTGAAATAATATTCTTGTAAATAGCGATGAGGAATCTGAATTCGACATTGTCCTTTACTCAAAGAGCAACGGCGAACAATGGAGCGAACAAAATACCCTTTTTCAGTCTATTTCGGTAAAATTCCAGTATCATCCGCCTACCGTCGGATCAAGTTTGTAGATTGTCACCTACAAGACCCAATTTAAGGTAAACACTCGTTGATCCCTATCCCAAATATATGGCACCGCAATGTATAAACCGTTTGCGCCTCCGGCTAGGGGGGAGGGGGTGCGGTTGCCCTCCCTTTGAAGTCGCCGCCGCTGGCGTCTGCGAGCGAAAGCTGGGTAACCACCGCTTAGCTTTGTTTTCTAGTTAAATGATAGACGTTTAGAAATTACTACTGTTTTGGACGGTTGGTCCTTCGAGCCGGATAACGTTTCCGAATTGGCCACCCGCCGCTTGTGAAACGAAATTGGCTTCGCTGATGAGGAAGTGCGGTACAAATTGTATAATTTTGGATTGTTTAATACTTTGTTTGAAATTTATTGCTTCCAAGGCTTTGATCGTGGATTCGCTTATCTTTATCAATAGCGACGTATAAAACACTCAAATTGAAACATCTGAGCGCATTTCATGCTCATATTAGGTCTTAGGAAATCCTTGGGGGAGGCCTTTGTCCAGCAGTGGACGTCTTTCGGCTGAAACGAACGAACGATTAGGTCTTAAGCTTGGGCAAATAGCCCAAAAATTAGACAACTACTTAGTCAGGCGCTCCATATTTCAGTCTGACCACACTAGTGTCTTTTACTGGGACAATCGCTCATCACATACAATTTAAAGATCAGATTTTTATGAACTAGTCTTGGGATGAATGTCAAATGATCCCACTGTAAAATGGCACCTATCGACATTCGACACATGAGGCCAAAGTGGTTTGAATATTGTATCGGCTGGGGCTAGACTACTGTCGCCCGCCGGCTCCGCTCGGCCAATCCCACCCTTTGATATGGTAATTTACGACCTAATGCTTCATGGTTTTTTCGCGTCACAGCCTTTTAGGATGTGTTGGCGAACTCTGAAATGAAGTGAATTGAAACATAGGTATAACAATAGATCAATGCCGGTCGCAATAATTTGGGAATTTAAGGTTGAGTTGCACCATCTTACTTTAACAACAAACATCAAAAATCAGTCAAACTCCATACAAAAACCACCGGTTTTTGTCATAGTTACGGTTAAATTGGTGCAACTAAGCCTAAAAAACTATTGATAACGGTAAGGCGCTGGACGCAGGCCGCTACCAACCAGGCAACATGGAAAGCATTGGGGGAGGCCTATGTTCAGCAGTGGACGTTCTATGGCTGAGATGATAATGATGATGGTGATGATGAACGGTAAGTTTGAAACTGGACAATATTTTAACTTAAAAGTGTGTTTGAATGTTCACGTGAAAAAGTCTGACAAAAAGTAATGTAATACAGTTTTATAGGTTTTCCTATTCGAGCTATGAACCCTAAATAATATTTTGTTTGACATTTATTAAAAATGTAGCTTTATCCAATTTCATAGTGGAATGTGTATCCAACGAAAATAATTTCATAAAAATATGCTTTGTAAAGGCTAAATAAGTATTTTAATTATAACATTTCGAAAGTTTATACTCAGTGGTGACCGTACCTACTCATCGGTCAGGAATTGGTTTTAATTCTATGCCTTAGTATAAAAAAACACTAATTTATTTCAGTTAACAGTCTCTAACACCAAGCTAAAAATATGTCTGTGTCAATAGTGGCTTCTTCACAACAATTGATCAATTGTCGGGCATCGAATCTGCAATCCAAAGCCTAAACTTTTTTGGGTAATTCTCACGTTTAAAATCTATAAAAGAAATCCCGAAACTAAACAAAAAATAATTACAATTCCAAAAAAATCTCGTTGACTCCTACACGTGTCACCCTCGTACATAAAACATGGCGTCAGTAACGTGTACACGATATTATCTACTAATTTGCATGTTGCTAATCTATTCCGCACGTTTTTCTTTGATGTCACACGAGCGTTTAACCTTCGTCCCTGTTTTAATATTATTTTTCTCCACCCCTTATACGTATTAATAGGGGAAACGGGAAATGTAGCAAAAATATTTACCAAAGGAAGCAATGCATAATTGTAGAATGTGAAAATAAAAACGTACCATTTCCATTCCAAATGAAATGGGTTATATTTAAACGAAAATACTCGTAAGTGAATGTCGTTAAGTTATTTTTTACACTAACAATTCCACTATTAAAAATGGCAATATAGTATTCATTTGTTTTAAAGCTTTTTAAACGTGCTTCCCAACTTTTTTAGCTAGAACCAGTAACATCACATCTCATTCAAAGTATCTGGCCGTTTTTAGAAAATAAAAGTATTTAAATAGAGTTCCTAAAATAAGAAAAAGAAAATTTAGAGCTAAACTTCACTGTTTTTTTTTTCTTTTTTTGTTGAAATAGTTTAACATCACAGTTTTTATAGCACGCCAGTTACATAATTTGGAACAAATAAAAAAAAATTAACCCTCAACTGAATCTTATTTCAATCTAAATATTTTTTTAATGACATTTTCCGCAAGTAAACTTGGAAAAATTTCCTAAAATCGTTTTGCAGTCCTTATTAAAAATAACGTATAAGATAAAACCATAGATATACCAGCATCTTTTCACGTGCTTTATTTTAACATGTAAAAATCTCTTAACCCGCTGACTGCGCCCAACAATTAGATTTGTGAGATTAGAGTCGGAGTGGGCGACACTGCTCGTCGCGAACGTGGCACACATAAGAATGACGTATTACGAGTTATGTCCAGTATGGTGTGATAGCAAGTGTCTTTATTATCGTACAGTTGATATACATATTTGTTATAAAATAGCTCCTATATAACGATGTACATAACCTACAACGTTAGTCAACGTTGCTTACGCCCGTATTCACAAACATTACTATGAGGTCTCACAGTGCACGTGGACGCACAGGGTGACACATGAACCAATCACAGAGCTCTATTCAACGCTGTGCGTTCGATTTGCTGCTTCACTTGTGCAAGCATCGTTTGTGAATACGGGCGTTAGACAACACGGTACGTCAAAATAAACACTGTGGCACCACGCAGTTAGTCGTAACAGGTGATGGAGTTTCTTGCACTACTTGTTCTCAGCATCGACAAATATTGTCTTGAAGCAGTGGCAGGGTTAACATAGAAAAATTATATGTTGTGGCGTGTAAAAGTGTTCTTTAAAAGCTCACTTTTACAAATCTATGAGTAAATTACTTACGCAATCAATAGACCAATCCGTAATAAAAAGTTTCTGTGTTGTGTACGTACCTGAAACAAACACAAAAAGATTTAAAATAAATTATAATCCTTATTACTTATATTACTTACATAAATGAAATAATGAACAAGAGGACAAGAAGCAAATGGAAATTTAAATACAACAAAAGCCTTTACTAACGACAGTCAAGTTTTATGAAATGTCACTTTAATGTAAAGTTTTAATTTGTGTAGGTGAGCTTTATACTGTAGATGAGTTAAAATACATATGAACGTGTGTAACTTGAGGTGTTGCCGGATCTTATTTGACTGGCCTGGCGAATATTGATATATTCGTATCTGAAATACGTACCTACTTTGTGTATGTAAAAAATATTCTAATCTAAATCTGCCGCCCCTTAAAATTTTCCGCCCTAGGCCTACTCAGCCTGCTGGTAAATCCGCCACTGTACGAAGTGCTGGTTATAAATCGGATATTTCAGCATCATCTTTTCTCCACGATCATAGTGCATCCATATCCGAGTTGTTATTAATTCAAATAAATCTTCAGCACTCATCCGATAATTAGTTTACAAACACTTAAATCTTTGACGTAGTCATCTCCAAAACAAATGTGCACGGATCTAAAAATTCCGAGCAATAAGGCAAGATGCCAGATTGTCGAACTAAATGGCCGATAATGATGGATTAGAATCGCCACGTCATGTACTGGGGATGTTAGGGTATCGATGAACTTAAAATATCGATATCGGCAGATCTCTTTTATTTCTGGACGGTAGAAATTATAAGGTATATTTTCTTCTAGTATCGATTGCTT
The DNA here is from genome assembly GCF_004193835.3 of Ostrinia furnacalis. NCBI lineage: Eukaryota > Metazoa > Arthropoda > Insecta > Lepidoptera > Crambidae > Ostrinia > Ostrinia furnacalis. The sequence goes on along the minus strand of NW_021135496.1, from coordinate 188,397 downwards.
ATGTTATGGAAGACTTTGTCCAGCGGTGGACTTCATTTGTCTGAAAAGAATAGGTGCAATTATCATTATCACTCTAACTAATTGTTATTAGATAAGTTTATTGTTTCATAAGTTCAACGCAGTTTCATATAAAAACCACTTTCATTTCATCATCCAGGTGGACTAGTTTTTGGATAGTACGATCCAGCCGAATTTCAATAAATCATCATCATCATTTCAGCCACGAGACATCCACTGCTAAACATAGGCCTCCCCCAATGATTTCTATATCGCCCGGCTGGTAGCGGCCTGCATCCAGCGCCTTCCTGCTATCTCTAAATTCAATACGATACGTCCAAACTTTCCATTATTCCAACTTATCGAACTCCACATCACTAAGCTGGAAATTCTTTCTTGATGTGCAAGCAAGTGCTCCTTATGCCGTTGTGAATAAGGGTCAAAGTGGTCATATACTTGTATGGTGTCAAGGACACTGAATCACATGTGAATCATGATGACAATAGGGTCTTTGTTTACTTGTAGTAAAATGATGGTCAGACTGAACTACTAAAATTACATTCGTTCAATCAACTCTAGGTGGAAAATTGTTACGTATACTCAAAAATAAGCTTTGAACATGAACAGATAAATTACATTTTTCCACTAAAAAAAGTTAAAGAAACGCTACGTAATCTCTGGGGTTACCTACTAACAGATTCAAAAAATTCTTAAACTTCAAGAAAGGTTTAGTGTCCTAGTGAGACATTCATAGACGACATTTTTTCTTGGGAGTGTTCCTTAGGGATTCGTTTTAGTCGCTCGACGTTCGACAAAACACCTTAATAGAGAGGCTTTAAAAAGGAATTGCGAATATCAATAGTAGTGATGTGATAATTGTGCACTTAGGGCCAGAAAAGCAGACGGTGAAACGCAAGTGCAACGAAACTGCAACTGCTCGTTACTTTTGAGTTACATCTAAGTTTCTGCCATAGCATCCGTTGAGAGACCACACATGACGCGACCAGTTTGAAACTTTCAATTTCAGTTTCATTCATCAGAATTATCAGAAAGTTGCAGTTTCGTTGCAGTTGCGTTTCACCGTCTGTTCTGGGCCTTATAAGAAACTAAATATTTACACACCGCTCGCCCTTACAAAAATGACAAATCATGGCAACTCTACGCCACAATCTAAAAAAGCTCTTCACCTTCACATCTAAATGTATATTTATTATCACAGATTCTGTTTGTCTCACAATGTTGAATTCAAAGCGTTATCTGGAGTTAATCTGTTTTTTCTGAGAGCTTTAAGCTCGAGCTGATAAGGAGCTTTGGCTTTTTGCTAGCACCTTTAAAATGAAGATAAAAATAAAGAAAGAAAAAAGATTTATTTGGTTCAAATATACGGCGCTTTGCATTTATAAACGTCTCTACTATGTATGAGGTTTTAAATCGCTGTTAACCGTCTCTTTCTTTCATATGTATTTAGGACAGTGAGAGAGATGGGTATATGACGTATCGATTGAAAAAAAAAAGTTGAGTAATTTAAGTGTCATAGTAAAATTATTTTCAGTAAAATGTCTTTTGAAATAAAAAAAAATGATCCAAAACTAAATGCCAGATCACAGATCTTGAGATATTTATTTTGATTCATATTTAATTTGAATTTTAAATACGCTTTTACTACCGTGCCGGACCGTAAAGATCGGCGCAAAATACGACCGTCCCAACCTATAAATCATACAAAAGATAAAGATATTATCTTTGATTATCTTTATTTCGAGTCTGGCCACAAAATTTTATCATTAAATACTAGGAAACGTTCTGACCCTACTTTTGAAAACTTAAATTATGTACTTATGCGTTTTTAACATGGCCAGCATTCGTTTAAAAATTAAAATTCTTAATCTACATCTAATGATCACTCAGCGCACATTTCCATCGCTTATTCTTATAAGACTCAGCCTTTCATTAATAAATTAATACTTAATGCCAAAAGTTTAAATAAACATTCGTCTTAACTGTACTTTAAATGAGTTTTATTATTCATTAAAGTAAATTCGCAATTTTTCCATTATCTGTGCTATAAGACATCGCTCCGTATTTACCATAAACGCCTGTATCTTTTGATTGCATCGGCTTAGATGTTTGATTTTTTCAGAGCTCCAAGGGACAGTAGACCTGAGTACATATTTGATATGAATTTCAGCTTGATACCTCCACGTGTTTCTGAGAAAAAGGATCTTGAGTCTTGACAGACGGACAACGAAGTGATCCTATAAGGGCCCGTTTTTTTTCCTTTTGAGTTACGGAACCCTAAAAATCTCTCGTACCTCAAGGCGGAAAGCCATGTTAATAATTATAATAACAAGACGCCGTAAAAACTATAGCACATTAATTAACAAATGATCAAGACAATGAATTACCAAGACCTTGGCTGAAGGGAAGCATGTGCATCTTAACACAAAGGCATAGGCTTCAAAGTAGAACGCTGCGATTAAAAAACAAAAGACACGTCTTCAAAGGATATTGATGACACAGTGTGTAATGGAGAAACGGTAAGTTCGTTAAATAATTAATACAATTAGTCTTAACCTGGCATAATTTGTGTTACGTAAGTGAACATAAAACATCTGCTTAACTAGATAGATAGCAACCTCACGCAGAAGGATTTAATTGATAGAGATTGAGATAAGAAGAGTCGTCATAATTTGGATTTAGGAAGTTATAGATTCGATTGCCACAGTTTCCTTATTCAGAATACGGGCATTAATTATTTTTACTCAGAATTAAGTAAAATTTTTTTGACTATTTGGCGACACATAGAGGCAAATAAATCCAAGGAACGCCCCACAAAGCACGATATCTCGCATTTTTCTATCGCTCTGAAATTCAGTCACTTCTCACCGTTTGTTCGAACATAACCTACTCATTCCCACTGCGCTGTGTCATGTAATTTTATTCTAATAAGAAAACCGGGCGTGGCCGCTCCTGCGCTACGCAACATGGCCGACCATATGCGTTTATTATCGCATAATGACCCTTTTCATTAGCTCGCTGATTTTTTTTGAGGCGGAGCTGCTGATCGGCTTGGTTAGAAAAACATATTTCATTTTAAGTACTTATCATATGCATAGCTAGTAGTCTTTGTATGAAAATGAGAAGAAGGAGGTGTTAGTTCAGTAGCCTTCAAACTATAGTGTACCTATTTCAAAGTGTATGGACGACAGCATCTCAGTAACATCTAGGTACGATTTGAAAGAGAAAAATATAATTTACTGTCGACTGTACTCACAAATCACATCATTGCCTAAATAAGAAACATTAAAAACCAAATTCAATAATTTTGCAATTTAAAAAAAACTTTACGTCGCATAACCCTGCCAAAGCTTGAGAAATAAATGCTGAGAAAAAGCATGGTCGAAACTCACTGCATGAAAGTTAAAAATTAATATATTATGGATTTAGGAGCAGTTCTATGAATAAACCACGAATTCTTTTATTTAGATATTAAACCTTATGACATCCCTACAACTCTACAATCTTACGACAAGTAATCAACAGCTTTTAATACAAGATTACTCGTATCTGGTTACCACAATTATGTAGAAGTGTTGATGTTACAGGTATGGTCATAATCCTAACTAATAGGAGTTCTACTGGACTGGTGAGAATGAGTCAGAAAATTGAACCTAATTTGTCGCGTTCCAATAAACAAAAAGGGTTAACTTGTAGTAGTTAAGTTAAACTTTTGATAGTTTGTATATAATTACTTTTACAGGGATGAAAACAATATTTTGGGTGTGCTTAGGATCTGTTTTACTTCTTGATAATAAAGCCTAACTTTTGTAACAGATTAACTCAATTTTTCAACTGTCGAGGTATTATGACCAGTGTGCTTACCATAATTTTACTTTAGGTCTGCTCGCTAGCGAGTGCGTCAAAAAAACTATGAAGATTTCAGTTCTTGAAAGTAGCCGCTAGGGGCGCTGTACAATCTGTCATACATTTCATGCTATTTTTTATGCAAACGCTAGCGAGCACATATATTAAACTCATAGTAAGCACACTGATAGCTTCTAGCTACGCAGTGAATTTNCCTTTTTTGACGCATTAAAAATAAATCTATGGCGACTCTTGGGCTTTAAACTATCGCTCGGCCTTCGGCCTCGCCTTTTTCTACGTTAGCTAAGCCCCCCTGCATACAATTTGTATGGAGAATTTAGTTCCTTTAGGAAAACGGGTGAACGCTTGGCGGCCATCTTGGATTTCCAAAATTTTGCATTTTTTCCTTAATCTGGACCATTTTGCGCGCCGAACCCCATTTTTACTTTTTTTCTATCTTCATCCAGTCCCGTGAAATAATTCCTTGAAACCATCCATGCCCCAAAACTTTGAGTTCCCCTAACTCCCAGTGTTGCCAGGTGATCGAGATGAAAATGGTCAAATGTCATTAGTTTGACCTATGTGCAGGAGGCGTCATCCAAATTTATGACCGAAAGTCGTTATTTCCTTTTTTTACATTTTTTGACCAAAACTCTTAAAGTATGGCAACACTGGGAATAATTATTTTTCCAAACGATACTCCTTGACGAACTACATAATCGCCACATACAACCCGACTTTCCCAAATGTTGCCAACTACCCGAAAAACGCATTTGAAAAATCGAAAATCTCAAACTTTTTACAAAATGGCCGCTAACTCAGCCGCCATCTTGATTTTCTGACATTTCGGATTTTTCCCATAATCTGGGTCGTATAACCGACCAAACCCCATTTTTGGATTTTTTCTGCCATATCTCCTTCTGTCCGTCCTTAACTTTAAAGACACCCATGTCGAAAAAAATACTTTTCCCCCTAGCTCCCAGTGTTGCCAGGTGATCGAGATGAAAATGGTCAAATGTCATTTGCACGACCCCTTTGCAGGAGGCGTCATCCAAATTTTCGACCGGAAGTCGTTATTTCTACTTTCGACATTTTTGGACCAAATCTCCCAAAGTGTGGCAACACTGTAGAAATTTCTTCACCCAAGCAAAACCTCTCGACAAGACACACAACCGCTTCATACAACTCGACTTTCAAAAATGTTGCCATGTACTCGAAAAATGAATTCCAAAAATTCGAAATTTTCAACTTTTTACAAAATGGCCGCCCACGCCGCCGCCATCTTGATTTTTTGACATTTCGGATTTTTCCCATAATCTGAGTCGTATATCCGACCAAACGTCATTTTTATTTTTTTTCTGCCATAATTCTTTCTGTCTGTCACTAACTTTAAAGTCACCCATGTCGCAAAAAAAACTTTTCCCCATAACTTTCAGTGTTGCCAGACTTTTTTGATAAAAATGGTGAAATGTCATTCGGGTCCCCAAACGTCACCAAACTGCATACCAAGTTTATGGAATTTTTGGAAATTTCCATTTTCTACTATCCGGGGCCGTGGTGGAAAATTTTCTTCCAAAATGGTAGTTTTTTCCGATTCATGGCAACACTCGAATAACAGACCAAGAATCGCCCGGAACATTGTACCCCACTCCGGTGTCGCCATCTACCGGAAAATTCGTGTCAAAGTTTGGGAATTTTTTGATTGCAACAAAATGGCCGACGGCTCAGCCGCCATCTTGTTTTTTGATAATCTGTAAATGTGGCCTTAAAGCAGACTATATAAGTCACAAATACCCAAAAGAATTTTTCAAAAACAATGGCGTATCTCGGAGTGACACTTCCCTAAAAACACCCCGAAATCGCATTTTCAATCCAAGATGGCGGCGCGGCCATTTTGTTTTTCTAATTTTTTCTCAATTTTTTTAGCACACCTTGGCAACCCCAATCAACCACCAAAAAAGAAAAAATTCAGGACCAAAGACAGAAAAGTTTGTGTTTCAAAAAGTGCCGCCATTTTGTTTTTTGGTTCAAAAAATGTGGTAAAGCTGTCAGTCAAAAAATCTAGTTTAAAACAAACACTAACAATTTTACCCCTCTCCCCTCTAAATACCCCAAAAATACCCCTGATCAGTCAGTGAGTCAGTGAGTGGTAATCGAGCTTTATATAATATAGATATATTGACTTGGCCATAGCATGAAAACACGTGTAAATTAAATTATTTAGTGCGATGGCCAAGTCAATATATTTATGTAAAACGTTAAAGATTTCCTGGCCTGGACTTGGTATTACATGGATCTCACAACTTTTTACCGTAGAACAACTGAGTTGCGAGACTTGGTTTTTTTGACAAGTATTGTTTTTGATGGGATTACTTTTACAGGGATGAAAACAATATTTTGGGTGTGCTTAGGATCTGTTTTACTAATTGATAATAAAGCCTAACTAAAGTGTAACAGATTAACTCAATTTTTCAACTAGTGACGAGGTATTATGACCAGTGTGCTTACCATAAGTTTACGTCAGATGTACTGGCTAGCGAGTGCGTCAAAAAATCTATGATGATTTTAGTTCCTGAAAGTAGCCGCTAGGGGCGTTGTACAATCTGTCATACATTTAATGTAATTTTTTTATGCAAACGCCAGCGAGCACATCTATTAAACTCATAGTAAGCACACTGATAGCTACTAACTACTCAGTGAATCGAACTCTTANAACTCTTAGCATTGTGAATACAACAGTCTTATCTTTTCTGTATCCAATAGTGTCTTCGAAAACATAAAATATATTTCTATCAGCCGATTTAAAACCTGAACATCTTCGAAGCCCACTCACCTATATTTGCTCGAACGTCTTTCCCTAGATCTTAAATTTAAGACCTAGACGACTTGCATTTTTGATGCCGAGAGCTTTCAAGGCGGGATAAAAGCTTTAAGCTTAGACTGGTATTGTTTTATTATTTAAAAGCCTTCGACTTTTCCTAAGTGGCCTCGTGGCTTGGTATTGGGAATATTGAGGTTAGGAGTTGAAGTGTGGATTTAGTTGTTTTTGTTTGTCGTTCAAAGGATTACGGTTTAAGAAATCGTATTGTGTTTTTGACTACACACAGGGCCCCGATTGCGCTAAAAATTTTCAACTGGAATGCGATTGGACGACGAACGAAAATCAGCTTTTTGACAAATTTGTATCGCAGTATCGTTTTGACAGCTAGTTCAAACGAAGTTGAAATGCAAACGGGTGCAAACTTTTACGTAAAAGCTGTCAGAAAGCTACTTTTTTCAAACGCAAGTCAAACGCTTCACGAAAAGTTTGCTGTGTTTTAGTAATTTTAGTTTCAAAAATTAGGTTGATGTGCTATATACAAAATATACAAGTACTGATTAGTGTAGTTCGGTTATAAGTGTAATAGTTGGTACCATTATTGTATATTTAATTTAAGCACAAATAAGTTTTTTTATTTTTATGGTCTTGGGATTTATCGAATACAGATAGCACGTCAGACTATACATTTTTGTTCGAAAATAGAAACTATTGCAAAGACATAAGAGACCTCAGTGTCAAGCTTGTTGTGCAGTCGTCTACTGTACTATTAATAGCATCCTCATGACATTTATTAAACAACAATTACCATAAGACTTTAAAACGGTAATCAATTTAAATGTTCTTAACCCGTTGTCATCCAGATGTTTAACTTTTCAGTTACTGACATGCCCCGGAGCTGGCATCAGGTTAAGTGTCCACTAAATAAGGTATTTATACAAAAACACTTGTTGGGAGCCTCGAAATTACATGGCGATTGACATACAAAATATACATGCATTACCATAGGAAGATGTACCGGTATTTAGTATTAATTTATTGAAGGGCTAACATGCGCTTGCGACTGCACTGCCACTGCTGTAAGTATGTCATGTTTATTGTTATTTAAATATTTTATACAACGGTCAAAGAAAAAAAAAAGAAAAAAAGTTTTTTTTTAATAAATGTGCAAGTACTGCCACTGTTATAAGTAAGTCATGTTTATAGGCATTTAAATGTTATAAACAACGGTCAAATAAAAAAAAGATAAAAAAATGTGTTGGCATTTTTTTCGATTGTATGTACTCGTTGCTATCTGAAAAGAAGATAATAAATAACTTTTGAGTAAGGATTTTATGTTTCCGCGCAATTACGTTTACCTCGATACAAGTAATTATATGGAACACGTAGCAAATAAATAATAAGCCTCGTCTTTGGTTAATTACTCGACTGCGAAAAAGAGGGGGAAGATTTTTTTATTCAAAAACTGTTGATAAAAAGTCAAAGCCGTGGATGCTTTTTATTTGACCTAGAATTGGAGAAGATTAAACAATTAATTCTTTTAAATTAGATAACATGGCTTTTTGATTCTTAAGGTGCCTCATAATATCACAGAAAATCTCGTAAAAATTGATAACTATTAATAACACACTCAAAAAAGCAAATAATAATAAATTACCACAATTATTGAACATTATGGATGCAAATTAAATATTGTAAAAATGATTTAAATATTGTAAACCACACAAAACATTTAGCATAAATGATTTTACAAAACAAGCTGATTTGGTATGTATTCGAAACCCCAGGTGGCGGATGCGGAGTATAATATAAATCAAAAAATGACATTAGCTAACTGTATAATAGCAGTATAAGTATAATATTAATAGCGCTTATATTAACTCGATTTGATTGAACTTAAACTTTGTATAAGTGACGTATCGCACTTGACGACTTTCACAGGTTGCTCTGCTTTATTAGTTTACACGTGCCCAACTTTTTGAGACATCTTTGGTAAAAGTTTTGTTAGAAGTTATTCGCTGGTGGAATTTAACGTGTTAATAATTAATTTGATAAACTGCTGTTACGAAAATTGGTTGTCGAAAGTTTTCACCAGAATTATTCTGCATGTTTTAAATTAAAATAAATCTTATTATTTATCAACTACACACACGTTCCATTATCATAATTACTCAACACGTTCTCAAAATTTTCATCATCATCATCATCATTATCATCTCAGCCATAGGACGTCCACTGCTGAACATAGGCCTCCCCCAATGCTTTCCATGTTGCCCGGTTGGTAGCGGCCTGCGTCCATTTTACCATCCAAAAAGTCTCAGCTATCTTATGGAGGTCGTCGGTCCATCTAGCAAAGGAACACTTTTTTAGTTCTAGCTACGTGTAGGACAGCCTGTATAGGTAAAAATATTAACAGACAAACATGTATTTTTCTGAGGTCACGACCTCAAGTTAGTTTGACAAATAGTTGACATAAATGTCAGAGAGACACATAAATACGATGCAAATTGCGTTAACAATCCGTTAATGGGATTCGTTATGCTTTATAAATAATCTTTATATGATGTAAGAAATGTTATAATAGGAAATAATAATAAAAAATGAGGTTTCGTCTGTTTATGGACACAATGGCTATTGGGAAACACGTTTAGACGAATTCGTCTTCAAACTCTTACATATTAAGGCCGAGTTGCACCACCTAACTTTAACCGTAACTATAACGATAACCGGTGCTTTTTGTATGGAGTTTGATAGATTTTTGACGTTTGTCAAAGTTAAGGTAAAATGGTGCAACCCAGCCTAAATATTACTGGGGATCGCAAACAAAGTTTCTGTCAGATTGTGTCATTCTATCAAGACTTTTAAAACTGTCTTTTACAAATAAATATTGCAAAAATTTCTTCAATGTACGAGTACATCAGTCTCTACATTTTGTTGCATATTAGCACCTGTTAAGTATTATTAATAGATGTCTCAGTGCTTAACTAAATTTATTGTCTGTATCTAACCTCACTTTGACCGTCTGTCTTTGAGAAACGAGTGAATAGATATTTACTGAGTAGTGCTACTTATTAAGATCTCAAACTCAGTTCCAATTCCTCATCTTGACTTTGTGGCGTGGCGTGGATTTTATCGACGTAAGAAATCTAGATCTTCAAGCATTTGAGAAAAAAGTAATAAGGAATAGCATTAGTTTTGGATCTTCAGTTACTTTCTGGACTAAGTCTCCAGAAAACACAATTCAGCAACTGCTAGCTAGGATTTTTTTCGTCCTCTGGATGCATACTCAACCTTCACTGGTTGGTTTCAGGCCAAGCTGTATATCTTGGCTACACAGGAGTTGCAGTGGTGGGAAGAAGAGGTGAGATTAGTCCTGTTAGGACCTCAAAAAGAGAAACATGACTAAGAGTCAAATATGCATAAGATCAAACTCATAAAGTCAACCCGTATGCATGTTTGACTTTTGAGATATGGACCTTATGCTAGAAATTTATTCGTGGTTCCATCGAGCAGGGTCGTCTTACACAACGTTTCGTGGTCTCTTCGAGAACTGATGTCGTCAAATTTCGTGCTTATAAAAAGGATACTAAGTACTGTTATATCCTACCTTATAAGTGACGGTAGTATGTTTCGGAAGCGCCAAGTCGATATTTAAATTAATTACTTGGCGACAATGGGTCTGCCAGCTACCATTCAATGATGTGCTTAGTATAGGTTATGGAATATTAAGTCGTATAGACTAGTTGCTTGCCCCGACTTTGTGGCGTGGCGTGGATTTTATCGACGTAAGAAATCTAGATGTTCAAGCATTTGAGAAAAAAGTAATAAGGAATAGCATTAGTTTTGGTTCTTACAAGTTCATACTGGAATTGAGAATAGTGAGTAGACTTCTAGAAGACCTAGTGGACCAATGATTTGGTTAAGATCGCGAGAAGCTGCTCAATAGAAAGTAGAGAACCTTGGGCCTATGGCGGGAGACAAAAATGTGTAGTGCTCTTCTAAAAGCTGATGATTATGAAATTATGATGATGATTAGAATTAGATTATGGTAATGCCACGATGGGATAAAAAGGGGGTGTTTGGTAGAGTCCCAAAGATTTTTTTTAATGAAATAAAATGTATGTCTCAAGCAGTAGGCGGTCTGGTCGTAGGTTTTAGACCATTGACCACCCAACCTAACAGTGACGTCACCCCCATTGACTCCAAGGCGGAAACCATCAGTATTCTGCCCACACGGCCAGTTTTGGACGGAGGAAGTGTACTAGCATAGTATGCACGTCTGGTCTAGACACAATGCAGGCAGATTGTTATCACTGTCGTAGCTATAAAAGTAGGCAAATTTTAGTGACAGATAAATCTAAGCAATCAGACTGTAAATTTTGTAAATACGACTTTTTTCTGGGATATTGATTGATTTTGATTGATTGGCAATATGATTGATTCATTTTCAAAAATAATGTGTTTAGTTAAATTTGAATGAAAAATTATTGTAAGTACCTAATTTACCACTTAGGCTGAGTTCCACCAACTTACTTTGAACGTAACTTTAACAACGACCGGTACTTTTTTATGAAGTTTGACAGATATTTGGCGTTTGTTAAAGTCAAAATAAGATGGTGCAACTCAGCCTTAGTGTTCGTAAACGTGCATGAGTGTAAGCAAATGAAACAAAACAGTACATTACGTCTTCATATAAATAAATAAATAAAATCATTTATTTGCCAGAATACGGTTACAAATGGTTATAGAGAAAGAAGTGCATATTCTCTAATGTCCTCGTGTGTCAGCAAAATGCCACACATTTACTAAAACTAAAGAACATCTGTTATTTATTGTATTATTTGAATTCATTACATTATTCAATCTAATGAAGCCAATCAAAATATCAATTACCTTTTAAAGGTTTCATATTTTTTTTACTAATTTTGTATCGTCCTCAAACCAGCCTACTTTCAAATATGGAATCTCCGTTACGTGAAAATTAACCCTAAAACGCGGACGGCGGGTAAGAAATACCCGAACCCGTCAGATCCAGCGAGTGCGCCAGACGGGGGTGACAAGCGTGAACCCATCTCCACTAATGAGTTGTATGGGAATAGACCGAGAGGGATTTGAATTATTTATAGAGGGAAGCCAATAGAACATAATTATTCGCTTTGTTACAACGCTTCCGCAATTATTATGATAGATTGCAGATTCTTATAAAATGGCATCTCTCGCTGTGTCAGTACTGTACTTTGTGGCGGATATGATATAGTAAATCGCTAATTAAAACTTCCCATTCTTAATTAACATAACTAACTAANCGGAATCCAATTGGGCCAACTCCAATTCCGCTTTGGCAACTTCCAGTTCCTGGCGGGCCACTCTTAACTTGGCCTCTAATTCTGCCCTTCTTCTTGATGAGCGGACGGAGCGCGTGTCTTGATTCACTCTTGACAGTCGCGGCGTTTGTCTATGCACTTGCGGCGTGGGCGGCGCGTACTGTCCTTCAACATTCAGCACGGTGGTCACCGTAGTCGCGGGAGTCGCAGCCGCAGCGGTGGCGGCAGCGACGGAGGCGGCGGCCACATTGGCCGCGGTGGGCGTGGAGGCGGCGGCGGCGGCGGCTGCGGCGGCGGCGGCACATCTCTTCTCTGCTTCCGCGATACGGGCCCTTAGTGCTTCGTGTGGCTTCGTGACGTCGGCGGTTATCTCCTCTGTGTAGGAGCGCGGTGCTAGTTCCCCTCTTCCTAAATGCACGCCGGGCTCTCCCATAACCCGGGTGCTAACAGCCGGCGCGGCGTGGTCCCTGGCGATGCGCGGTGAGGACGCGCCCCCGGCGGGATACGGGGTCAGCGTTGATGAAGTATCCGTGGTTTCCATCGGAGTACTTCCTCCATGAACCGGCGGCGACGTAATTTTCCCTGCGGCGGCGGCGTTAGCCNTACGGACTAGATAACGGCGGCGGCCGGGTGGCGGGGAGCGCGCAGCGGTATAAAAGCACGTGAGTCTTTTAACCAATCAACGTGCACCTTGCCTTTGTCGGATGATTTAACGGCAAGACGCCGTAAATTAATCAACTTACTAAAATACATACGTTAAATAGTACATTTCAAATGCCGTTTATTATTTTCCGAGAGTTGATCAACTACCTAGAAAATTGATCAACTTACGAGTCTTGTTATTTTCCGGTGACACATACATTACATAGGAAGATGTACCGGTATTTAGTATTAATTTATTGCTTAAGGGCTAACATGCGCTTGCGACTGCACTACCACTGCTGTAAGTATGTCATGTTTATTGTTATTTAAATATTTTAAGCAACGGTCAAAGAAAAAAAAAGAAAAAAAAGGAAAAAAGAATAAAAAAAATTGTGAATACGCCTGAAAAGGCAGAATTTGGAGCGTTTCTATAATTAAGCCATGTATCTGCTATTGTTTACCTGAATTCACATTCACAATAAAGTTCATTTCATCATTTCATTTCATGTTTAATAATTGTTGTAATGCCACTGTTATAAGTAAGTCATGTTTATAGGTACCTATTTAAATGTTTTAAACAACGGTCAAATAAAAAAAAGTTAAAAAAATGTGTTGGCATTTTTTCGATTGTATGTACTCGTTGCTATGTGAAAAGAAGATAATAAATAACTTTTGAGTAAGGATTTTATGTTTCCACGCAATTACGTTTACCTCGATACAAGTAATTATATGGAACACGTAGCAAAGAAATAATAAGCCTTGTCTTTGGTTAATTACTCGACAGCGAAAAAGAGGGGGAATATTTTTTTATTCAAATAATTGTTGATAAGAAATCAATGCGTTGGATGCTTTTTATTTGACCTAGAATTGGAGAAGATTAAACATAATTATTTTAAATTAGATAACATGCCTTTTTATATTTTAAGTTGTCTCATAACATCACAGAAGATCTCGTAAAAATTGATAACTATCAATAACACAGTCAAAAAAGCAAATAATAATAAATTACCACAATTATTGAACATTATGGATGCAAATTAAATATTGTAAAAATTATTTAAATATTGTAAACCACACAAAACATTTAGCATAAATGATTTTACAAATCAAGCTGATTTGGTATGTATTCGAAACCCCAGGTGGCGGATGCGGAGTATAATATAAATCAAAAAATGACATTAGCTAACTGTATAATAGCTGTATAAGTATAATAGCGCTTGTATTAACTTGATTTGATTGAACTTAAACTTTGTGTAAGTGACGCCTTTTACAGGTTGCTCTGCTTTATTAGTTTACACGTGCCCAACTTTTTGAGACAACTTTGGTAAAAGTTCTCTTAGTTATTCGTTGGTGGCATTTAACGTGTTAATAATTATTTGATAAACTGCTATTACGAAAATTGGTTGTCGAAATCATCATCGTTAATAACTTATTATTGTTTATTTGGATAAATTTTTCACCAGAATTAATCTGCATGTTTTAAATTAAAATAAATCTTCTTATTTATCAACTACACACATTTCACACATGTTCCATTATCATAATTACTCAACACGTTCTCAAAATTTTCATCATCATCATCTCAGCCATAAGACTTCCACTGCTGAACATAGGCCTCCCCCAATGCTTTCCATGTTGCCCGGTTGGTAGTGGCCTGCGTCCAAAATTTTACCATCCAAAAAGTCTCAGCTATCTTCTGGAGGTCTTCGGTCCATCAAGCAAAGGAACACTTTTTTAGTTCTAGCTACGTGTAGGACAGCCTGTATAGGTAAAAATATAAACAGACAAACATGTATTTTTCTGAGGTCACGACCTCAAGTTAGTTTGACAAATAGATGACATAAATGTCAGAGAGTCGCATAAATCCGATGCAAATTGCGTTAACAATCCGTTAATGGGAATCGTTGAGCTTTATAAATAATCTTTATATGATGTAAGAAATGTTATAATAGGAAATAATAATAAATAATGAGGTTTCGTCTGTTTATGGACACAATGGCTATTGGGAAACACGTTTAGACGAATTCGTCTTCAAACTCTCACATATTAAGGCCGAGTTGCACCACCTAACTTTAACCGTAACTATAACGATAACCGGTGCTTTTTGTATGGAGTTTGATAGATTTTTGACGTTTGTCAAAGTTAAAGTAAAAGGGTGCAACCCAGCCTAAATATTACTGGGGATCACAAATAAAGTTTCTGTCAGATTGTGTCATTCTATCAAGACTTTAAAAACTGTCTTTTACAAATAAATATTGCAAAAAATTCTTCAATGTTCTCTACATTTTGTTGCATATTAGCACCTGTTAAGTATTATTAATAGATGTCTCAGTGCCTAACTAGATTTATTGTCTGTATCTAACCTCACTTTGACCGTCTGTCTAAGAAACGAGTGAATAGATATTTACTGAGTACCTAAGTGTGCTACTTAGACCTCAAACTCAGTTACAATTCCTCATCCCGACTTTGTGGCGTGGCGTGGATTTTATCGATGTAAGAAATCTAGATCTTCAAGCATTTGAGAAAAAAGTAATAAGGAATAGCATTAGTTTTGGATCTTCAGTTACTTTCTGGACTAAGTCTCCAGAAAACACAATTCAGCAACTGCTAGCTAGGATTTTTTTCGTCCTCTGGATGCATACTCAACCTTCACTGGTTGGTTTCCGGCAACTGTAGATCCTGGCTATACAGGAGTTGCACTGGTGGGAAGAAGAGGTGAGATTAGTCATGTTAGGACCTCAAAAAGAGAAACATGACTAAGAGCCAAATATGCATAAGATCAAACTCATAAAGGTAACCCTTAAGCATGTTTGACTTTTGAGATATGGACCTTATGCTAGTAATTTCTTCGTGGTTCCATCAAGCAGGTGTCGTCTTACACAACGTTTCGTGGTCTCTACGAAAAGTCGAGAACTGATGTCGTCAAATTTCGTGCTTATAAAAAGGATACTAAGTACCTTATAAGTGACGGTAGTATGTTTCGGAAGCGCCAAATCGATATTTAAATTAATTACTTGGCGACAATGGGTCTGCCAGCTACCATTCAATGATGTGCTTAGTATAGATTATGGAATATTAAATCGTATAGACTAGTTGTTTGTCGTTATTTTGATTGTCTCATGAATGCTTTTCAGCAGGCATTGCAGAAAAATAGATTTGTACTGTTGTTAGGTCAAGTAAAAGTTGCAATTGGGCTTGATGAAATCTGGTGGACTGATGACCTGATAAAGGTTGCGAGAAGCTGCTGGACGTAAGAACTAGAGTCGCTTGGTGTAGAGAGAAATAATATGTGCCTCGCTTAATGTGGCGTGTGAAAGACAAAATAATGTGCCTTTTAAAAGCTAATGATTAGCATTATCATCATCATTTCAGCCATAGGACGTCCACTGCTGAACATAGGCCTCCCCCAAAGATTTCCATGTTGACCGGTTGTTAGCTACCTGCGTCCAGCGCCTTCCTGCTACCTTTATGATGTCGTCGGTCCACCTTGTGGGTAGATGATTATTAGAATTGGATTTATTTCATTGGATTTATGTCACATGTCTATTACATCGATTATTGTAATGACCTTAGGTTTTAGACCATTGACCACCCAACCTAACAGTGACGTCACCCCATTGACTCCAAGGCGGAAACCATCAGTATTCTGCCCACACGGCCAGTTTTGGACGGAGGAAGTGTACTAGCATAGTATGCACGTCTGGTCTAGACACAATGCAGGCAGATTGTTATCACTGTCGTAGCTATAAAAGTAGTGACAGATAAATCTAAGCAATCAGACTGTAAATTTTTCAAATACGACTTTTTTCTGGTATATTATTGATTGATTTTGATTAATTGACAATATAATTGATTCATTTTCAAAAATAATGTGTTTCGTTGAATTTTAATATGAATTGTAAGTAATTTACTACTTAGGCTGGGTTGCACCATCTTACTTTAACTTTGACAAACGTCAAAAATCTGTCAAACTCCATACAAAAAACACCCGTTATCGTTATAGTTATGGTCAAAGTTAGGTGGTGCAACTCAGCATAAGTGTTCGTGAATGTGCATGAGTGTAGGAAAATGACACAAAACAGTGTAACGTAGTGTCAGTGAAGTTGGTGAAGTGCTATAAATCTTTACTGAAATTCCACCAATTATTCATCTAAAATATTGTTCGAATAGTTTCAAAAGATTTTCATAATTTTTTACTAATTTTGTATCGTCCTCAAACCAGCTTATTTCCAAATTTTGGAACGTCAGTTTTTACGTGAAAATTAACCCTAAAACGCGGACGGCGGGCAAGAAATACCCGAACCCGTCAGATCCAGCGAGTGCGCCAGACGGGGGTGACAAGCGTGAACCCATCTTCACTAATGAGTTGTATGGGAATAGACCGAGAGGGATTTGAATTATTTATAGAGGGAAGCCAATAGAACATAATTATTCGCTTTGTTACAACGCTTCCGCAATTATTATGATAGATTGCAGATTCTTATAAAATGGCATCTCTCGCTGTGTCAGTACTGTACTTTATGGCGGATATGATATAGTAAATCGCTAATTAAAACTTCTCATTCTTAATTAACATANCTAACTAACTTTAGAGGCTAACTAATAATTCTATTTAGTTTATTTATAAAGTTTAGTTGTTAATTAATTTAAAGTTTTTGAATTTCTTATAAGTAATATAGTTCATCCTAATAAATACTCTATTTTACTTTATATTGAGACATAAATTGTGTGCGAATTGATAAAACGTGTTTTGTGCAAGAAAAAAGTCATTACCATTATCAGTTTTATTTTAAGACATTTTTATTGCCTTACTGCACGAAATATTAGTGTCCACGTGGACTTAATGCCGCATATTGAATAATACATAGAACGAAAGGCGAACTCATTCCACTAACATATTCCTACTAATTGCTAAAATCATGTCTTACCTTATCACCATCGTTAATGTTTCAAAATTGACAAATGGACGCATCAGCCCTAATTTAAAACAGCACGAGCGAAATTCACAACACAAAAACTTGTCGTGCAACATTTTAAGCGTGCGAAACTAAACTAAAACTAGGGTCTTCACCCTCACCTGAAGATGTCGCGTGCGTGCTTTAACGGGGAATGCATTTTTTATCACTCGAACCACTGCCCCTGACACTGACATGAACCGGTGAGCTTTCTGAATGAGACGTCAAAAAGGGCAATTTGGTTGTTACATGAATTTTATTAAGCGTTTCATATTTGGGGCGGTATTCGAGGGTTATGTGAGAATTTATGGGTTGATTGCCAGTCGATTAGTTTGGGGTTTGGGAGTGCGATTCGTTTGAAATGATTTGCATTTTGAAGATAATTAAAAAAATATCTACAGTGAAAAAGTTAATGGTCACTTTTACACTCAAAGCATCAAGAAGGTTCATTTTTTGTTAGACAGTTTAATTCCGTTTTATCCCTATTCTTTATGTTATTTTCTTTATTAAAATTTTAGTTACCTATCTAAATTGTTGTCCTCGTTTACGTTCAGTTTCAAGATTTTTGATGCTGACTATCCAATGTCATAACTCGTTAAAACCACCGAACCGCATATTTTCAATCAACCATTTTAAACCGTGCTATTACTGAGCCACTAATCATTAATATCATTGTCTTACATCCAATCAAGTGGCGCGTTTCATTCCATTGTGCGGCTCTAATGGCGCCAAATAGAATTGCGCCCGACAGATGGCCCACCGTGGCCCGCGGACCGATGACAAA
Organism: Ostrinia furnacalis; assembly: GCF_004193835.3. Classification (NCBI taxonomy): domain Eukaryota; kingdom Metazoa; phylum Arthropoda; class Insecta; order Lepidoptera; family Crambidae; genus Ostrinia; species Ostrinia furnacalis. Next base: position 170,013 of record NW_021135496.1, on the reverse strand, counting down.
TTCGCGATATTACATGCGGATTAATGTCGCTGCCATTTTTTAGGGTTAAATTGTCTTTTGAGAATCACCCTTCAAACTTCGCTATCCACCTACAAACCAATTTCAACTTAGCACTCATAAATTTAAAGTCCAAAATGTTTATTGTCGGGAGAAGAGTAATTCTCTTTTGTTTCGAGCGCGATGTCGAGATCGCAAGGGTGATTCCCCAGCTAGATGCCATCCGATGGTTATCATAATCCCTGCATTGACATGATGTGATGACACATGTCGTGTAGTCGTGCTCTAAAATGTCTTTTTAAAATGTTACCAAATGCCAGTGACGTCGCCCTTGTGTTTAAAAAAATAAAGCCCATTTTTGAAGTGTGTATTTCCAAAAGGACTTTTAGGCCCTGGGAAGGCGTAGTATGGCCAGTTCACAATGCAGATCGCTGTTTGAATATGAAGATCAGTGTAGACTCATCATGGGTGTATTTGTTTATCTGTATTTGTGCAAACGTCAAGAGCGAATTTGTTGTGCCAGGCGTAGAACGTAATTGATTTTTTATTTGCGTTAGTGATGCTAGCGAAAAATAATAATTTTAAGACAAAATGTGACCTGAAGGTGAACTAAATTAAAAATAATTTGAATAAAAAATACAATAACGTAGTTTATTTCTGTTTAAACATTTTAGATTATGCACAGTGGACCACCAACTAATTGTAAGAAAAAAAATCTCGATAGAAATTTAAAAAATCGATAACTACACACGAGCATTGATTAAAAAAACGCCAACAAAAGAGAATTCCAAATTAATATTCTCTGCGTAATTACGATAAACAGGGGCAAACTGCAGAATCATAGAAAATTACAGGACTCAAACAAATGGCACAATGGCACCCCTCTGGCAGGAATACCTAGTCGAAACTAATGGGGACAAATTTTTAATATGGGGTGCATTCATGGATTTACAACACAAGTGGATTGATGTGTGTTTGCTCTGACATTACTTTTTATAAGTAAATAATTTTAGTTTCAAAAAAATAATGTTTTTGGAAATAAAAAAGAAAATATTTCGGTAGCAATAAGTTCGCTCATCCACTGCGCATACAATTTGACACACAGTGCACAAAAAGTCAAAAGATCTTAACAATCTTCCACTATCACGGGCGAACATTCATACAAAGAACCATTTCATAATTCGAGGACATTCACGTACCTACTGCACAGTGGATCGCTACACGACCGTAAAAAATATAAAAAGTAAAATAATCGTACGCGAAGCCCTTGCGACAAATGAACATCGGAGCTTGGAGAGGTCATTAAAATGAGGCTCGATCTAAAAATGAGGGGGCAGGGAGGGACTTTTGAGAACTCCGTAATTGGACCAGGGAGGGATTCAAATCGTATTCGAACCAGTACAGGCGGAAAGACGGCTGAACCGAGCATAATTAACAACAAATATGGGTGAATCGATTTTTTTCCACGCTCCCGAGTACCGACCGTTAGGTTATTTCGCGATGTAAGCAATTACCCATACAATAACCATTAAAATATTAACGTGCAAACTCCCATTTTTGTGGGAAAACTTAGCTTGTTTAACAACTGCGCGGGGGTAATCGTGTGTTGTTTTCTTTCACATTTACAATGTTCGAGCGTCGCTTTTTATTTTCTTTGCCTTGTGTACGTAATTGAGTATTTTGCGAGCAAACGAATGGGGGTTGTAATCGTTTCTGGAATTTCTTTTGGTATAAAAATGTTTTTGTTGTCATTTCGATGTCAATAGCATTATGAAGTTTGTTGCCGGTAAAAATGATTATACGACTAATACTGTTTCACGTCGTGACATAATTTCTTGAAACCAGTCATCGGTTCGTCGAACAAAAAAGTTGACGAGAGACCACACAGTGCGTCAGAGGCGTGAAAAAAAGTAATAGACAAAAACCTAAACAAGGGAATCGCGTAACCACATTATGTTAATAGACGAGATATGACAACATCGGGAGTAATCCGCTTTGTCCGGAGGACATTAGTGTCCACTGGGACTTTGGGAGCCTTTGATTTTGGATTCGATGGAAATTAATACACTCGCCGATGTACCTAAGGGTACATATTTAATGGTATATTGGTACAGGATGGACGAAACGGGATATTCTGAAATAACGATTTTTCTACAGACGCATTAATATGTATGATTAATAGATACGCTCAAGCCGCTCAACGGCTTTTCAAGGTAAAAGCTAGTTTTTATTATGCATAACAAGGCAGGTATTTGACCACAATCGCACCTGATGTTAAGTGGGATGCAGTCTAGGATGGTACATCTTTATGTAGTAGTAGTATCTTATGAAGGTATTGTTAAAGGTGCTATTGCATCAAAATGTGTAATTTTATGAGCAGTCAACTGTACATAATTATGAAATTAATTGATTATGTTTATATCTGCAGCTGACTCTTTAAAAAGTATAATATGTATGATTTTCATTGACCCCATTAAACAATGCATTCATTAATACAAACTGAAGCGGAAATAACTTTACTCTCAGTTACATTCACGTCATTATCGTTTAAATTACTTTAAATCAATTTAAAACAAATATCATGAACCAATTACGCATAAAATAAATCAGCATATCCAAAAACCGCATCAAACATCGAGCCACTGGTTAATCAGTGCAATCATTATAATTCGCTGCCAGGTAAACACTAAACAAACATTATAAAAGCGCCATTATAGCAAGATGGCGCGTAATTATAGGCTATCTCATTGTTGCCGCACGCGATTCGAAAAGGCGTCAAATTGCTCGTTAGGGCCCCTCACAAATAGAAATATTCCATAACATAATCCCCGTTTATAATAGATTTAACCTGCCATAAAATCATATTCATTTTTTTCCAAGCAAATAAGCGGGGTGGCTCACTGTGCGTATTTATAACCGTCCTCGATTAGCGGCGCACAATGGGCAAGAGGTTATAATAGTTATAATTCGTGTTATTTTTCGAGAGGATAATCGGGGTTTCGAGTGTGGGGTAGTTTGTAAATTGGATTTAATATTTTCATTTTTGGCAACACTTGGTGTGAAATTGAACGCTCATTTAAGGGTTATTGGATAGGGTTAATCCGGCTTTAGTGGGTAGGGTTATGCTTATTGGTAGTGCAATTGCTTTATAAGTGCCCATTTTAAATATTCAATACACTTAGCGGTTGTTTGTTGGATTTTAGATATATACTTTTCGAATAAGAGCTATTTATTTTTTTAACAGTTCTTTAATTTATAGCGTTCTGAGTGGTTTCAAAAGTTAGACGCGGAAAAAATGTACCATCGAAAAAAATAAAACCGTTGATTGTGGTGATTAATTATATTAATTATTTACACATAATTAATCTATAGTTTATAGTCGACATATTACAAGCTCTTCTGTTTAGTTTGGAGCCCGTTAATTGGTGTGCTAATTACTACAAATGCATTTATTTACAAATCTTATAATGGCATGTATATCGCTGTTATTCGAATAGTGAAAAAAAAATCGTAAATCATACGAATATTTATTTTTAACATTTCTCTACTTAAACTAGCAACACATCACTACGTCCAATGACGTCCGCGCCAGTATAATAATCTTGTTAATAATACGGCCGAATAGCAGTAATAATAAAGAAGTTTTTGGTAACAAAAAATAATGATACAAGAACTGGAACATAGCTCTACATATTCGAAGATTTTTTTTATCATAATTCGTAATTATCTTATTTACAAAACATTTTAAATCTATTGGCTGGCACGAATTAATATACAATATGTACCTATCTGTATAATAACTATCTGTGTCTGTATCATAACTATTATGTAACTTTTTTAATTAAGTATGAGAAGTTGATCAAAAAAGTAACTTACATAAAATCGAATTTTGAGTAATTAATTACTCTTTTATTTATCAATATTTTTTTTTAACAAAATTGGCCCATGATCTCCTTTTAGTAACAAATTGTGACTAAGATAATAAATTTTGAGATTGGGCCAATTTTGTTAAAAAAGAAAAAATAAATGTATTTTTAAATAAAAATCCGAATTTCAAAATTTAAAACAAAAGAACATCCCTGAGTCTTCTTTCAGCATTTTCCGCTATTTCATCCCGTATAGGACCAACTGCATACTCCCAACTAGATTAGGTCTCGAATAACATCTCGAATCTAGAGCAGACGGGGCGAAATGGGACAGGGGGGCGAATGGGAAAGGGGGCGGACGGGACAGGGGGGAGAATGGGACTTCTAGGCAATTACCAGCCGGCGAGATGCGGCGTTGCGATGACGTTGGATTGAAGGAACTAATATTCCGGTAGTATACACGGAGAAAAAGTTATATTATGATTATTTTACGTTACGTTGGGTTCAATGTATTTATTAAAACAATTTTAATAATGTATGTACCAATTAATTGGACAATATGTGGTGACACGTGTATTTTTAACAAACTTCAGTAAATATTTGTTTTAATAAATGCATATTATTAATCAATCTCCACACTAACTATGCAGAAGTTAGCTGAATATCGGGTATTTAGACAGTGCCTACCTGGAAAAGGTGTTTTATGAATAAAAACTAGAATTTCGGTTGATCGATGTAAAAATCTAAATTATTATTCTCTGTTAAGAAATACTAGGGACATCATTGAAAAACTCTTAAATTGTCTCTACATTACAAGTCATAGTATTCAAATGATTAAAATAAGGCTGTTTGTTTCTATAATAAAGATAAATAAATTAAATATGTAAATGATCTTTTAAGGCTTTTTTTCAAATGAAACCGTCACCCAAAATTTTGCTTGTCGACTGTACTTACAAGAGATAGCCGAGGGGTGCCAACGCTTTTAAAAGTATTACGACCACCCCCACCCGTGACAACCCTTGCACACTTTGATTTTAACTCACTTTTGCTATTCTCAGATATGTCAGTGATATAGCATACTCATCTTTTATCACGTTGATAAAACATGGGTCAGTGGCATGCCTTAGCCTTATTTAGTGGTAGGCAAATTAAATAGGTATCCATAATTCCATACTAGAAATATAAAATATCGGACACGTATTTTTTTAATTTTTATTTGTCAATCATACAAGTAATTACGAAGTTATGATGCGTTGAAGTTCCGCGTGACGTCACAAAGTGATACACTTTTAAGCACGCCTTGACGTCACGGGCCTTTTTTTTAACTTTGGCGCGCTTTATTTCTTTCAATTTCCATTAGCCTAGGCGCAGACCACCGATTTTTAGTCGGCCGATAGTTGGGCCCGATTCTAATCTGTATAAAGAATCAATCTGTGTAATGTACGCACTTCCATAGCCTTTTTTTTTCGCACTTCCATAGCCTAGGCTTATATTGAAAAAGTGAAAAATACGTGTCGAGTATTTTTTGATAAGTTAACTGACGGATTACAAGAATTCAAACTATTGCTTTTTTACCCAGGAAACATCCCATTGTCTGTTACCTTTTTACTCTTAAACCACTACTGAGACTATCAGACAAAACTTGGTACTAGAGAGAGCTTGGGACATAGGGAAAAACATAGGGTAGTTTTCCGAACTTCAAGCAAACAAAACCGCAAGTAAAGCTAGTCGCTTATATTGTCGTTTTCTATAGGTCTTTAAGTCTAAACTAGATGAAAAAGAACGTAAGTACGAACATTTCCATCGCTTTACTAAATTAAGGGGGTCTTTTGTCTACACCCCAGCGCTGGGGTGTACCTTGCGGATTGATTTTGTGATTCTCTTTAGGCATCTCAAAAAAATGCATTCGTTTTGTTTTCAATTTGTCTGGGGCTTAAATAAAATGTAGAGATGGACTTTCACGATCCAAAGGTCTTAGGTTCAATTCCCTGATGGGACACAAGATCTGAAAAATAACTTTATAATGTCCGTTATTGATTCCATGCTTCAGAAGGCATGTAAAGCTAGAAATATCTATGGTATTTTATAGACCTACGACAGGATTTCTACGGCAGTTATCTCGGTAGAGTCATATTTTATTCAATAGAAATGTAATATTTGTAGAAAGCTAAGTATTATTAGATGTAATTAATTTACAATTTGGTCCTGTCCGGGAATATCAATGCCTAAGGATTCAAAGGCATTGATCATCTTAATTGAATATCAACAAATACGTCCCATTGTCAAAACTAAACAGTCTAAAGTATACTAAAACCTGCCTAAAAAGTATACTTTATTAGATTGTTTAGTTTAACAAACAGTTACAAGCTACTTAACCTTTAGTCTAAAGGTTAGGTAGCTTTATTTAATAAACAATTCTATAGTTTATAATAACTCGTCGCCATTAAAAACACATAAACAATACGATAGCGATCGCGGCGCGCGCAAAGCCACTACGTGCTCCAACTAAATGAGCCGACAAAGGCTTGGTATGTAATTCATACTTCCGATTTGGTGGCTGGTGGGAGCAAGGCATGGGAGGTAGCGGGAGCGGGCGCGGAATCGGTAGTTTATACGACCAGTCAACTGCCATACTTAATAAGCTGTCAAAAAGCAATCTCTTCAGTGTGCCTACCATGAGTTTACGTTAGGTGTGCTCGCTAGCGACTGCGTAAAAAAATGACATTTAAATGTATGACATATTGTGCAGCGCCCCTAGCGGCTACTTTCAAGAAATAAAATCTTCATAAAATTTTTTGACGTATTCGCTAGCGAGCTCACCTAACGTAAACTCATGGTAGGCACACTGAACCCTACACAAAGTAACATTCATGACAGTTTTAACTCTGAATTCGCTTCATAGAAACGAATAACGCCGAAGCGATTTCGGATTCGTACCTTTGTGATGATTATTTAAATTCTCCAACTTAAAAAACTACCTATTAAAAACTAATATTAAATAACAATGCAAAATTTATTAGGTATTCAGGGCTAAATCCGGGTAGAAACGAGTGTTACAAAAGGAAGAGTCAAAATCAAGACTTGTAAAATTGTTCAAGGTAATCTCATCTGTTTTTCATCAAGCTATACTCAGTGGTATTTTATGTAGTTGTGATAGATAGAGTATTTACATCAAAACTGTAGTTAAATACGGCTGAAGTACTTCACAAAGACGTACATACAAAACGCTACCTCTTCTCCCAACTAAAAACGCTCTCGTTTATAACTCGCGGTAGCAACACCACACATTGTTCGGTTCAAGGACAGCCAAACCCGGAGAGTGTGGCCTAGCTTCCGCAGGATTTGACAGCTCTGATCGGAATACTTATTTATGGATACAATAGCTTTTTGAATTTCCGAGAAATGTAACATATACAATGCCTTTTAATATACGATTTTGAAATTTTTAACTAATTTTTAGGGTTCCGTTGCCAAAGGGTACGGGACCCTATTACTAAGACTTCGCTGTCTGTCACCAGCCTGTCGCCCGTATTTACAAACATACACAAACCATTCCCAGAGCTCTATTCAACGCTGTGCGTTCGATTTGCTGCTTCACTTAAGCAAGCATCGTTTGTGAATACGGGTGTGTATCTCATGAACTGTGATAGCTTGATAGTTGTTGTCCATAGCTAGGGATTTATATATACTATAGAGTGACTACTATATCAGGTATTGATAGAGCTAGTAATGGTGTAGAGTTCTCATAAGATCTCATGAGATTCTTCAGACTTTACTAAAGGAGCTTTCCCAAAAAAGTCACAGAATCTAGGCACAGAACTTGTACAGTTACCAAAAGATAGGCTACCTATAATACTTATTATCCAATTTCTTTACACTAGGTACGCTGTTATTTTAGTTACTATCCATATCTATTGCTCGAGTTACTTTAGTTTTTTAAGTTTGTGGATCGACAAAGTAATATGTACCTATATTCTTCGCTTTTGTCCTAAAACNCCTAAAATAGATTGAAATATCTTACCTAATCTCATAAAGTGAAACCTAGACAAATATCAAACGAACCAATTCATTTAGAAGCTTCACAAAACGACCAATCAGCTGGAAACTCAAAAAGAACAATCCGAGTCGACTTCACAATGCGAAAATCCACCGCCATATTACAACGGATAAAAAGTATATCCCCGAAAATGCGGACTACTTCATACAAAATACTTTAAGCGGAAACCCTACACGCACCAAGACTCAACAATAGACGTATCTCAGTAATAAAACGAGCCCACATTAAAATCTTATCCCTTTCTTAAATAAAAAATTCACGAAAATATAAGAGGGGGAAAATCTACCTATTATACTGAAAAGCCCCACCTTATACTCCGCAAGGCTCACAATGAAGCCCGCTCGGAAAACCTTCTGCAATCGAAACTAAACTTTTGGCGTTGGTAATAGAGTTGCTGTTTGGGGTGTAGGCTAATGTATCGGTTGAGGAAAAGAAAGCCGTATTTTGATGAAGTTAGACCAGCTTTTCCATCGACGTTCTAACGGTCAGCGTTATGCGATAGGGAGCGAACGGCATTTGAAAATGAGATGCAATGGGAGGCAGGGGGATGGTGGCACTCGAAATCCGAATTACCGAGCCGTGTGTAATGATTTTCCCGGAATTATGGCCATTGGAGACGGGATGGTCTTTTTGGGATTATTGGCTACAGTATGAAGAACTTGCTAATGATGCCTCAATTTTCAGTATTTTTCATTTTCTTGCTACATACTTAATAAATTCGGATTTTCTGCTCATCATTATTTTGAATTGTTAGTGGTTATGATTGTATTGTGTCGTCCCTATTGTGATAATGTACAGTCACTCGCACATACTACTACATTATGAAGTATAATTTTGTTGGAAAATAATACTTACTTATTATATGTAATTAATATGCCAGTGTTAAGCTTTTTGTGTCGTCGTCGTTACAAGTTTTTCTTCTTTCAGAATACAATTATAGTCTCACACCATTGCTTTCATAGATTGTTTTTTTTAGAATCTATAACAAAAGTTCTGGTTCAATGTTTGTATGTATCAAGATTATCTTGCAACGCCACCTATGGAATGGTCCTGTTAGTATCTTGAAGCTTTTTCTTTGGACAAGTGACTTTTTGAAAGATTGCCTTTTATAGTCCAACGATTTTGAAACGTCAAGTGGCAAAATCAAAAACTAACAACCCAGTATTGATATTAGCGCCCTCCGGTAATGTCATATTATATGGCAATAGTCGGAACTAATAATCCAGCATAGATAGCAGCGCCCTGCTGACAATTTCATAGCTGGTACGGTTCAGTGTAAGGTCATCTACAGTGAATAACACTGGCCATATTTCCGTGACGTCAACTTGTATTTTAAACTTTTGAATAAAGAACTTGTCAAAACTCATTCTTAATTCAAAAAGTCCCAACAACCGTTACAACATACAGGGTGCGCGTGCGCTCGATACGTCGTGAGATAAACTACATCAAGATAGACGGGACGTTTTTATTTTTTTGTTTCCGTATCGCGATTGTTTTCGGCCAGTTTTTTTGGAAAATCTTGTCTTTTTCTGTTCTAAGTTGTGGCACGCGAAGTTATTATTAAACTTTGTGCTATTTTTTTACAGTAGAAATATGACAAACATGATTAAAAGATTTCTTACTTATAAATCACTTTATTCATCTTATAATAGCATAACGATTCCTAAACGGAAGTCAGAAACTGTTATTAATTTGATAAATGTCAAAACTTAATGAGCAATATCAACTTCATGACAGCCTGTCTACACATCTAGACTTATTTGGGCGTAAACTATAAATTAGTCGATTTCTTCAGTCACTCTGTCTGATCCAGCATTTCGCAATTACCAAGATTTGGCACTGAAAGACGAAGATGAATCGACCATTAAATATAATTAGTTCATTATAATTTACGATCGCATAATAAAACAGTGTGGGTAAACAAAACGATAAAATTATGATAGAAATTCTTAAGAAAATCCAATACGTACGAGTACTTTTTGCAAAAAACTACTTATTCTATCTTATTAATAACATTCAAACGCAATCGCCATAAAACGTGCGCTATTTCTGTCCAGTGATTTATAAATAACTTGATTATAATTAAATACATGTATAATAATTATGTATAATACTGCACAGTGCACACTAATGGGAAATTGTTTTATTACAACGCCGATAGCGCACTTGACAATAACAATCGTTCAATTAATTAACCTTATCAAATACCACACAGCTGCAAGTGCAAATGTTTTGTAAACATTATTATAAAAGCAAAATTCAGTAAGTAAACTTATCCCAAAAGAAAGATACTTTCCAAAAATTCTAAGGCTTTATATTCACATCGCCTTCGCCTCAATAATAAAAGAAAATTTGTCTCATCTAAAAGCGTTACTTTTAAAAATAAAGCATTCGATTTTCAAATCCCGAGACGGAACGCAAGCGACCCCGAAATTGCTGGCCGCATTCACCCAGACAAAAGCCCTAAAACACACCCCGCGAGCAAAAAGAAAAGCATTTCCATCGTATCCCCTCCTTCATTTAAATTTCCCGCCCTACAGCGGGGGCGGCGACGTAGGGGCGGCTTCCGCAGAACAGAGACGAAACTTAAAACCTCGTAGAAAAGAATGAGACGGTCGTATGTCCACCTGTTGCGTTTAGTGGCATATTTTCGCGGCGGGTTCTTTTTTCGTTTCTTACCGCGTTCCAAAGGATTTGAATGGCGCGCGCCGTGCATGCGTACTGGCTTAGGTATTGAACGTATCGATGCGACGGCGTTCGATTTTCAACTGCTCGTTCTAAATTCAAATTCGGCAGGGGACTTTTTAAATTAATCCTCGAGTTCTTTTTTTAAAATGGCAGTTCCGCGTATATTGCCAGCCAGTATTTTTTCTTACAACAATGTCTTCTTTATCCATGGTTGGTAGCATTGCGTATTGATTGAAGTAATTTTACTCCAACATTGAATCTTATTGAAAATAGAATAGAACTTACAATCAAACGGGATTAAGTTAGGCGATGCGTTAAGAAAATGTACAATTTAATTACTGAACCCCTGTAAGGTTGCAGACGTAGGGTGGTGTTTACTTCTGTCGACGCAAACATTTTAGAATATTGCAAGCAATCTTTTTTAGACGATGCCTATCTACAGTTGTATTCTATAAAGTTAAGTAAAAACAAAGAGGTTCAAAAGTTCCTTGTATCATTATTCAGCTATTTTTAGTGTTCCGTAGTCCTGACAAGGAACCCTTATTTTAACTTGAGTTATTCGGGTGTTTGAGCCAAAGCTTGACTTTTTGAAAAGTTGTCAACTACAGTAGAGACAATAATTCAAATATTATTTTTTTTATACATGCAGATATTTTTCAAATGAACACACTTTTCTACAAGGAGTCTTCTAATGACTTGGCTCACTTTTAGCTTGGTCCACGGGCCAAGTCGCTGGTTTGAATTTTTAAATAGTTCCAGTAACCCAGTCACTGGAAGTAAAAAAATTTAAAAATGCCTCTAACATTAACCCAACCATCATTCCTCTAAGACAGTGGTTCTTAACCTTTAAGTCATGAGGGACAATTTCACCAAATTTCTGTCTTGTCAGGGACCACCTCATAATCGGTCAAAACCAGTTTGACTGCAAAAATCAGTTAAAAGTGGTTTTGACCAAGGTGTGCAAGTGCACTTCGTGGATCACTTGGAATGCCTCCAGGGACCACCAGTGGTCCGCGGACCACCGGTTAAAAACAACTGCTCTAAGACAATCCCACCTCTAAGATTGAAGAGTAGATTTTGGTTGATCTGGTGTATAATTTATTAATAAAACATTGAAAGTTCACTGGAAGAAAAACTATTTAAAAATTCGAACCACCGACTTGGCCCGTGGACCAAGCTAAAAGTGGGCCAAGTCACTGAAAAACTATTTACAAGTTTAACATATTTAAAAACAGATACAACTAACATATTGATACCACCTCAACCATAAACAAAATTAATGATACCAAAATCAAATTCAAATCCGTTCAATCCACACATCATCGGATGCAGGATGAAGACAAAAATAAAAAGTGTTTATGTTCCCGTTTCCGGTGCGGGTTCGAATCCCGGCGCCGACACGTGGGGTTATTACGGGGAAATGTACCAATAAAAATAGTATCTCGCTAGATTGGAATACGAGTGTGACCAGTTGACTTCGGTATGTATAGATAGAGATTCAAATCAAATCAAAATCTTTATTATGAAGGCCATCTTCAAGGCACTTATGAGTACGTCTCAAATATAGCTTTATCATGTTTTCATCCTCCTCACAAAGTCAAAGTCAAAATTTCTTTATTTGTTTAGACTAATAAATAGTTCTTACAAATCTTCATTTTGCTCTTATGGAGCCTCTACATGTCTCATAATCTTTTTACCCTACCAGCGCTTCGAGACCAACATTTGGCAAGTGCTGAGAAGAAGCGCCGCAACAAACTCAGTCACCACTGTCTGCCGGTTAATATAAATAAATAGAAATAGCAGTACTAGTAGGTACATTCGATTCAGGAGCAGTTCACTGAATACTTTCACATAAAATGATGCTTTTGTATTCGTTTAAAGTTACTAAACTTTAACAAGCATTGAATATGGGTAGCGATTGAGCTCTCACTACCACACTAGTCAGGGATTCGATTCCTAAAACATTTGGAAATATTTACAAGTTTTCAAATAGGTATAATATCTATTATTGTCTTAGAAGGCCTACGTTACAAGTTTTGGATTGGTACTAATTTAAAATTAAGAAACTTCGAAAAGCACTACAATTCAATCGTCACATTAAAATTGTAATAACTAAATCATAGGACGTTATTATGTCATCATAATATTATTTATTTTTCATAGCATCATAAATACTTATCTGGTTGACTTTATTTATGACGAACATCATTAAAATTTTATTTTTCAGCGAACTTTCAATAAAATTCGTAGATTCCTATTTATTTCTTTGCATTAGTTTTTATAGACCAATAGATTATGATACAGAACTGCCATAAACCGAATCAGTAATTTTTTTCTCTTTCATGTCAGTCAGAGGTTTTTACTATTAACCCCTTTTTTCCTCATTAGAAGCAAATATAAAGGAAAGCGCAGCGTAGGACGTCCATAAGATGGACTGACGACCTCATAAAGGTAGCAGGAAGGCGCTGGCTGGATGCAGGCCGCTACCAACCGACCAGGAAATCATTGGGGGAGGCCTATGTTCAGCAGTGGACGTCCTGTAGCTGCAATGATGATGATGAAATAATGGTTATAACTTATAAGAATTCCCATTTAAGAATTGAACCCTGAACCGCAAGTCATACTCTCTAACCTTATATTTATTTTACCAATGGTCCGTGACCCTCACTCGGCATGGGGCACACTGAAAACCAGGGCCGTGGCCTTCGTCACCGTGGGCCACGGCATAATATGCTGAGTGGGGTCCCGTTGCAGTGGGCATCTTGTTGGTGAAAGGGTGGCACTGCTCAGTTTACTCTTGTTTTTATTATTTTTTTCTTATCCCATTAATATGTGTCACTGTCATGTCTATGTTCGTTCGTTCGTTTCAGCCAAATGACGTCCACTGCTGGACAAAGGCCTTCCCCAATTATGCCTATGTAATTGCCTGTATTTGTGTGATGCCCATTGTAATAAATGTATCTTTCTTTCTTTCTAACCACTGAACTAAAACTTTAACTAAAATAATTTTAATACCCTACACGAGTCTATTTCTTAATCTAAATCTATGACTTACTAAAATCAGTAACAGTACAAGCAAAATTATACGTCGATCACACTTCTACTGATAAGTTATCTGTCAGATATCTTTAGATAACGGTAATCTTTGCCACAATCTGGTTCAAAGATATTGAGTGAAGTTCTGACAGAATGTATGTCGTTTTTGACGTTTTGATGATCTAACAAACCTTAGCTATTTTTGGCAGTTCGTAGATTTATGATTGGGCTAAAGTGTAGTTTCAACAGTTAGCAAGGAAGCGCTGGACGCAGGCCGCTACCGATCGATCAACATGGAAAGCATTGGGGGAGGCCTATGTTCAGCAGTGGACGTCCTATGGCTGAAATGATGATGATGATGAAAGTGTAGTTAGTATATGCGAACATCAAGCCTTCTTATACCTGTCCGGACAAATAGAAAAATTAGGTCGAATCCTCTATGCATCATGTCATTTGGTCTCCACTGCACAGGAGCAACCCTCTCTAATTTACCAGAGGCAAACAGAGGATTTGGCCTACACTCTCCACCCTGGCAAGACGGGTTGAAGAGACCTGATGTTTCCATATTTGTCCCTTAGTCGCCGTTACGACCTCAACGGGAAGAGTGACAGGGACTATTCCCACCTCTCGTTACCTCCTAACTCTTCCCAAATCTAGTCCCCACCTTTGCAACATATGTGTAGCTGTGTATGCATAGTGTGAGCTTGGCAGTCACTAAAATCAGGGGAGTAGCAGCAAAATTCATCATCATCATTTCAGCCAAAGGGCGTCCACTGATGAACATCGGCCTCCCCCAATGGTTTCCATATTAACCGGTTGGTAGTGGTAGCAATCCCGTCAGTAATAATAAAATTACGGTTGGTAGCGGTCAGCATCCATCGCCTTTTTGCTACCTACTACTCGTCTGTCCACCTTGTGTGAAGTTAGATAAAGATGAATACTTACCATTGAGACGGGGAGTGGATGGGCCCCACCGTTGGGGTAAGGGTAGGGAGCCATCAGGTAGCCCATGTTGAAACTTGCCGCTGGGTGTGGCTCGAATTTACCTGGAGACAGAGAAAATTAATTAGAACATACAACATATTAGAAGCAAAAGGTGTGTACGTCGTCGATAAAACGGTATGTTCTTTCTAAGCTAGTCTAGTTGTTGGGCATGGTACTGCCCATAAGAATTTGATTCGTTGATTCATGTTCAGAATTATGTCAAAATATTATAAACTAGCTTTTGCCCGCGGCTTCACCCGCGCGAAATTTCGTTTGTCACAGATCGTCATAAATTATAGCCTATAGCCCTATATGTTATTCCGGGTTATAAACAACTAGCTGACCCGGCGAACTTTGTTCCGCCCTAATGGCAATAAATAAACAGACTTTTTTTTAAANGGTACATTCGATTCAGGAGCAGTTCACTGAATACTTTCACATAAAATGATGCTTTTGTATTAGTTTAAAGTTACTAAACTTTAACAAGCATTGAATATGGGTAGCGATTGAGCTCTCACTACCACACTAGTCAGGGATTCGATTCCTAAAACATTTGGAAATATTTACAAGTTTTCAAATAGGTAGGTACAATATCTTTTATTGTCTTAGAAGGCCTACGTTACAAGTTTTGGTTTTTTTTATGTGATAGGAGGCAAACGAGCAGACGGATCATCGGTTTGGGACTAATTTAAAATTAAGAAACTTCGAAAAGCACCACAATTCAATCGTCACGTTAAAATTGTAACTAAATCATAGGTACGTTAATATGTCATCATAATATTATTTATTTTTCATAGCATCATAAATACTTATCTGGTTGACTTTATTTATGACGAACATCATTAAAATTTTATTTTTCAGCGAACTTTCAATAGAATTCGTAGATTCCTATTTATTTCTTTGCATTAGCTTTTATAGACCAATAGATTATGTTACAGAACTGCTATAAACCGAATCAGTTCTTTTTTCTCTTTCGTGTCAGAGGTATTTACTATTGACCCCTCTTTTCCTCATTAGAAGCAAATACATAACGGAAACCGCAGTGTAGGACGTCCACCCACAAGATGGACTGACGACCTCATAAAGGTAGCAGGAAGGCGCTGGATGCAGGCCGCTACCAACCGGCCATTGTGGAAATCATTGGGGGAGGCCTATGTTCAGAAGTAAACGTCCTATGGCTGAAATGATGATGATGAAATAATGGTTATTAAATATTACTCTCCAACTGCTGAACTAAAACGATTTTAATACCCTACACGAGTCTATTTTGTAATCTAAATCTATGACTTACTAAAATCAGTAACAGTACAAGCAAAATTATACGTCGATCACACTTCTACTGATAAGCAGTTATCTGCCAGATATCTTTAGATAACGCTAATCTTTGTCACAATCTGGTACAAAGATATTGTAGTGAAGTTCTGACAGAAAGAATGTAGTTTTTGACGTTTTGATGATTATGCTAAGGTTTGTCCTTAGCTATTTTTGGCAGTTCGTAGATTTATGATTAGACTAAAGTCTAGTATATGCGAATATCAAGCCTTCCTTATATTTTAAAGACTGAGTTTCTTGCGCTGCTTCTTCTCAGCACCGGCCCATTTCTTGTCCCAGTGAGCAGTGGTAGGGTTAATACTGGGACGTGTTAAAGTGCTTTTTAAAAGTATATTTGCAAATAAATGAGTTTTATGACTTTTTTTATGAGTTCTTAACTTATACCTCTGACTAAAGAGAAGAATTACGGTCAGATCCTCTTTTCATCAAGTCATTTGGTCTCCACTGCAAGAGCAACCCTCTAAATCAAACCAGACAGGTTTGAAGAGACCTGATGTCTACGTATTATTTGTCCCTTAATCGCCTCTTATGATCTACGGGAAGCACAGGGACTATTCCCATCTTTGCAACATGAGCAACATCTGTGTAGCCAGGATCTACAGCTTGACTGCCAATAAAACTAGGGGCAGTAAAGAGTCATCATCATTTCAGCCAAAGGACGTCCACTGTTGAAGATAGGCCTCCCCCAATGGTTTCCATATTAACAAGTTGGTAGCGGCCTGCATCCAGCACCTTTACGAAGCCGTCTGTCCGCCTTATGTGAAGTTAGATAAAGATAAACACTTACCATTGAGACGGGGAGTGGATGGGCCCCACCGTTGGGGTAAGGGTAGGGAGCCATCAGGTAGCCCATGTTGAAACTTGCCGCTGGGTGTGGCTCGAATTTACCTGGAGACAGAGAAAATTAATTAGAACATACAACATATTAGAAGCAAAAGGTGTGTACGTCGTCGATAAAACGGTATGTTCTTTCTAAGCTAGTCTAGTTGTTGAGCATGGTACTGCCCATAAGAATTTGATTCGTTGATTCATGTTCAGAATTATGTCAAAATATTATAAACTAGCTTTTGCCCGCGGCTTCACCCGCGCGAAATTTCGTTTGTCACAGATCGTCATAAATTATAGCCTATAGCCCTATATGTTATTCCGGGTTATAAACAACTAGCTGACCCGGCGAACTTTGTTCCGCCCTAATGGCAATAAATAAACAGACTTTTTTTTTAATTTCGAACGGGATAAAAAGTATCCTATGTCCTTCTCCTGGCTCTAAACTACCTCCCTGACAATTTTCAGCTAAATCGGTTCAGCCGTTCTTGAGTTATAAGCGAAGTAACTAACACGACTTTCTTTTATATATACAGGGTGTCCCGTAATGTAACGTCAAGCCGGAACTGGGTGTTGAGGCAAGTTGTGCTGGTTATCAGAAAAATATAAAAAAAAATCTATGTGGCATATTTTCAAAATAATAGGCATTTAAAAAAAAACTAAAAATTCTACTCCAGGTGACGGTCCTTTTACTCGTGTTGTCACAAATCTTCACTTTTTCCAAATTTTTTTTTTGTTATGTAACCCTGAATAATGCTTCTCTAAATTGTTATCAAAATTACAAAACCAGCTGCTCCAGCTTGGATGAAAAAAATACATGATTCCCAAAAAAATTTTCAAAATAAAAATTTTGCCTAGTTTAAACTGACTGTACTGAAAAAAAAATGTACTACGCGAATGTGGCAAGTGACGTCATAATTTGGCGCATTTAGTAAGGATTCCAAAATGGTATAACACTTGGTAAATTTTTGCTGTAATTGTCGACAATTTTTGGTTTTTTGGAAATAGTCCCGTTTTTAACTTTATTTACCTTGGTTAAAAATTATTATTCTAATGTTCCCAAAATTCAAGTTTCTGTGACTGACTACCGTACAGTCAGTCACAGAAACTTTTGTCACCATGACAGTAATTAGTAGTTGACATACTGTGACAAAAGTCACCCGTGCGCGCCCGCCTTTACTACCTGCTCTGCCTGCACTTGTACTTGGTAACAGGGATAATAAGGATATGAAGTTTCGGTTAAGGATACGGTTACGGATATTAGAATAATATTATACCGGTTTCGGTTACGGTCACGGATATGAAATCATTTCAGATTATCCGAACGTTTCGGATAATTTCGGTTACGGAATTATTAGAATTTCAAAAATGTAGGTAATACAAATAGCAAGATGCTGCGTGAGCGTGACCCACATAGCTACTTTATGTACCAACTAAGACGACACCTATGTATGATAAAGGTAAAACAGGCTGGCATAATAGATGGTGCCAGCGAATGCCAGACAAGTTGGTAACAAATATTAAGATTTAAGGTACAATTCCAAGACGGGGACGCAGACCGCAAACTGCAAAACTATGAAATCGGCAGCGCGTCATTGCAGTTGCGGCGTGTATACTGCAGATTTCATAGAGTTTTGCAGTTTGGAATTGGACCCTTAGACTCCGCCTTTATCCGAAACTATCCGTAACTTTTGAAAAAATCCGTTTCGGTTACGGTTATGGATCTTTTTTTATTTCGGATATCCGATAGTTTCGGTTACGGTTACGGATATCCATAACATCCCTGCTTTGAAGATTGCCCTCTCCGTCCCGCTCATACCTTTTAAAATGGCTTCTCCACCTCACTTAAGCCAGAAACTTGAATTTTGGGCACATTGGAATAATATTTTTAACCAAGGTAGATAAAGTTAAAAACGGGATTATTTCCAAAAAACAAAAATTGTCTACAATTACAGCAAAAATTTACCAAGTGTTATACCATTTTGGAATCCTTACTAAATGCGCCAAATTATGACGTCACTTGCCACACTCGCGTGGTACATTTTATTTTCAGTACAGTCAGTTTAATCTAGGCAAAATTTTTATTTTGAAAATTTTTTTGGGAATCATGTATTTTTTTCATCCAAGCTGGAGCAGCTGGTTTTGTAATTTTGATAACAATTTAGAGAAGCATTATTCAGGGTTACATAACAAAAAAAAAATTTGGAAAAAGTGAAGATTTGTGGCAACACGAGTAAAAGGACCGTCACCTGGAGTAGAATTTTTAGATTTTTTTTAAATGCCTATTATTTTGAAAATATGCCACATAGATTTTTTTAAATATTTTTCTGATAACCAGCACAATTTGCCTCAACACCCAGTTCCGGCTTGACGTTACATTACGGGACACCCTGTATAGATAATACTGTAAAGTTTCATCAAAATCCGTTCAGCAGTTTTTGCGTGAAAGAGTAACAAACATCCAGACATCCAAACTTTCGCATTTATAATATTAGTAGGATTAGTAGGACTAAGCATGAACATTCATTATTCATATCACGTAAAAAGTTGAAGCAACATTTTGACGGTTGAACCTAAAAGATACTAACTTTAAACCAATTTTACTTTGAATCAACGTTAAAAAGTTTGTTTTTAATACCTACGTAACAATCTACTTAAAAAAAAGGAAATACTTTAAAAATCAGTAGCTATCAGTCAGTTTTCATAACGACCTATTTCAAAATCTAATTGTTTACCTTTATTAAGTGCAAAATCACGGAGATTATCGGATTACAAAAATCGATCAATCTGTTTACAAATTTTCCAATCGATAATGGTGTCCTTCAGTAAATTTGTCGATTAGATTGCTAATTGTAAAGAAATGGTAATTAATTAAGGTCAAATTAGTTTTGTTGGTGCTTTTAAAGTCTGGTTAAGTTTTCAACAGGCTGTCAATTTTAGAGGACGCTAGTTAGATTAGACGCTAACAGAAGTATAATTTACGTATTTAACTTAGCTCGAGAGAAGACTTCGTCTAAAAACATCCACCTGAATTCTTTTAAAATCTGTAGCAAACAGACGATTCTTTATAAAATAAAGAATAATTTCAATTTCAATAGTAATCATTAGAAAAGTTCTCGAGTGGCGACCACGAGCCGGAAGATGTAGTGTGGGCAGGCCTCCCACTAGGTGGACCGACGATCTGGTGAAGGTCGCGGGAGGTGCCTGGATGCGGGCAGCGCAGGACCGGTATTTGTGGAAATCCTTGGGGGAGGCCTTTGTCCAGCAGTGGACGTCTTTCGGCTGAAACGAAAGAACGAAGTAATAATTAATTTCAATTGAAATACACAGTGCCACCTGACAGTAAGTGATCGCCACCACAATTTGACAGAACCAAAAATAATAAAGTGCTTGTGACAAAAAGTACAGTCGGAGTAATAAATCGCTCTGATTTCTCGAAGTACTAAAGTACAGTCGGGATAGGAGACGGAGGAGGGGCGCAGACGAGAAAATTATACCGGAGCGAGTCATTTGCTAGCGTAATTGCGCGCGGTAGTCACTGCCACAGTACGAGGGATAACGGCCAGCTCATTTTAATTGAAGTGAAGGTGACGGAGGTGATCAAAATTAAAAGATTTTGTGTTTTTGACGGGTGTAGAAAATAGATGTTTTGATTATTTTTTGTTATTAAAACGACACTGAGTTACATCCAGGTTTTATTATCATTATCCCACCATAAAATAAAATTTACTTGATAGACATTTAGATAATTTCTCGTAAGTTATTGCAGGAAGCAGGATACAACATACACGAAAGAGAACCTGATTTTTTTGATTAATTTTCGTCTTGATGTAAATAAACTTCCTACCAAATAAAAGGGATAACTCAACAAACATTTTTAAATTATTTTCTGTTAATACTTATCAATTAGTAAATTTTTATTAAGTCTAGTTCATTCATACTCGATACTTTTCTGTTTTGTGCTTTGAGTATGAACTACTAGACTCAAGAAAGCTGGCTGATCTATTCGGAGTGTGACCGAACTGTCGAATACGTCTATCGAGGGTTGATGAACTTCATTCAACGAAAGGGTAAGATTTACATGCTTTGTGTTTTTCATGGGGAGGCAATACGCTAAGCATGCCAATTTGATACCCACTACTGCCTCGATTGACAGTTAAAAAATACCTAAAGGTATACTATACAAAATTAAACGGATTAAGCTTTTGACCATAATTCTCATCCGAAAACAAACCAACATCACCATCAAAAATGCTTCTTACTAAACATGTAAATAAGTATTATTATATTTGAAATGTTTTTTCCCTTTCACACCTTTGCTCTTTGCGTTTCACACAATCTTTTCCTATACTTTACTTATTTGATACATAATTCATACGGTCTTCTTTTATTGCCAATAGAAACTTTCATAGGCTCTATAATAAACCTTAAAATAAAGAACAGAACAGAACAGAACGTATTTCAGTATTTCATATCAGAACGAGAACGAATTTTACGCGGGCGAAGCTAGTCTAGTAGATGTTTTAACAAATCACCGGATCCACAGCTCCTAGAGTAAATAACGTGACATGTGACGTCTGCCGATAACTTGTGTGCTATTATGTAGACAAGATGGTCGTCTGTTATCTTGGTCGTCAGGTAACTGGATTAGGGCTGGCGATTATGTTTTGAGGGTAATTTTATTATTTCCTATCCTGAGATCGTTCTACATCGTTCTAGATTAAAGAAGAATTCCTGGAAGATACTTTCATTGTCATTAAAAAAAAAACAATGTCTACACCAAAAATATGCGGTGTGACAATGAAAAAGATCTCTGAAAATAAAAATAAAATCGAAAAACTTGCTCAACATAGTTTCACGAAAATTAATAAATAAATAAATCTAACCTGTACTGTACATAGCGTTGTTTTGCGCTATGCAATGTTAAAAAAAATATTTTGACTAACAACCGACACGCAAAAAACATTCATATTTAATGAGAGGTGACAGCCCTAGCTATCCAAACAACACTGACAGCATCGATAAAACCTGTGATAAAACCTTTAAATATTCGCGAAGGTCGATAATCTCGATGTTATTGTCACACTCGATGCGTGGGACCGGCTACGGGTTACATATTTCATGGATTATTTTGGGCTTAAACATACGGATTTTGATTTAAGCATCTTCAATTTAAGGCAATTTGTCATCTTCGGACGCAGATTGGCCGTGGTAAGGACAATCTGGTCAGGTGGGGATTCTTGGACGGCTTAAACATGGAGTGCAGGTGCGGTTTTGTTCCCCAGTCGATGAAGCACCTGATGTCGTCGTGCCCTGAGTGCCCAAGCAACTGCACTAGGAGGATTTGATGAGTGCTACTGACAACGCCACTCTTGTGGCGGAGTTTTGGGCTGACACTGTGTAGGTTTGTTGTCGACACGAAAAGCAGAAGAAGAAGAAGGTAATTTGTTAAAATTACGATTAGGCTTTCTAGCTAAATGAATATTTTCACCTTCACCGTTCAGCTATCGTGGCTTCAAATTATAATTCGATTGACAGTGGCAATCATAGCTATATTTGCTACAGAACCGATGAAAAGTCGAGAAAAAGAGTGAAGAACTGAAGATTACGTCTACGTCCCGAGATTTCAAGTTGCGACTGCGACATCTTCATGATCGTCATCGCTCCTTTGGGGAGAGACGGCCAATAGTGGGCTACCATTGGGTGACGATATAATATAGAAATGATAACGACGTATACGAGGTAGCTCGTTTAGGAACATACAACATACGTGTGATGAATTGTCCGACTGACTAAAAAAAACCCCAAATTTCACCTATAAACTGTCTCTATTCACTCAACTGGAGTCTTATCTCTCGATATAATTAAATTATGTTCCATAGCATAGCTACATCAACAGTAAAACAAAACCTG
This sequence comes from Ostrinia furnacalis, assembly GCF_004193835.3. Taxonomy (NCBI): domain Eukaryota; kingdom Metazoa; phylum Arthropoda; class Insecta; order Lepidoptera; family Crambidae; genus Ostrinia; species Ostrinia furnacalis. Next base: position 147,315 of record NW_021135496.1, on the reverse strand, counting down.
TAGACTCCAAAGTATTACAATATCCTCAAGACAATCTGCCTATCCTTAATACAGTCTCAAAGGCGCGGGAGCGATTTCAATTTGTCCGCAATTTGGTCGGAGGGAAATTATTGAGCGGACGCCGCCCGCCGTAATGGGTTTGCACTTTGTTTTAGCGATTACACGGTTATTGTAAACAACACTATTTTTTGCCTTTACTCATAGAAGGTCATTTTGATAGGGTTAATTTGATTTACCAATAAACATGATGTTTAAGAAAGTTTACAAGTCTTGCGTCTGCATAATCACTGATATACTATGGCCTATATTGTCAAAGTATCATAGATTAAATCCAGCCACTGCAAGCTATCTTCATGAGGTCGTCGGTCTATCGAGCAGGGCGTCCTACACTATGTATATTTGCAGAGATGTCTTGGCCCGCTGACTACACCTAAGTGAGCAATGCAATATTACACCTGTGACCAAAATAAATAAAATAAAACAAATTACATACTGATATTCTTTAAAAAATACATAAAAGGGTGGATACTCAGGCTGATTTTTAAAAGATATAAAAACCAAAGGTATTCCAAAACCCATCGCTACAGTTATCTAAGTCCGCTGATATTGCACTAATTTCGCTGGCGTCAGTTATTATCGTATACTAATAAATTCTCTAATTACCTTATCAATAAGCTTATCAGACCAAACAAGAGCTACTGGACACTTATCTCGTTTAGCTTAATTAAAAATATTATAGCAGAAACTAATAATAACAAAAATGAGTTTAATTTTATCACAAACAAAACGACTTACAGTTTGCATATAAAAATATGAGTTACAACGAAAATGGTATGTAGATATTTGTTAGATGATGACCTGACCACTCTACATTAGCTTTTACTATGATTCTACTCCGTATAACTACCATTTTCGAATTTCCTAATAAAGTTTAAACTATTGTTGTGTAGTACGCAGAACTGACGGCCGATGTGGCAGCAAGGTTCTGGAGTAGAGGCCGCGTACTGGAAAACTCAACGTGGGATGTCCAACCATAAGGTGGAACGACGACATCGTAAAGGTAGCAGGAAGACGCTGGACGCAGGCCGCTACCAATCAATCAACATGGAAATCATTGGGGGAGGCCTATGTTCAGCAGTGGACGTCCTATGGCTGAAATGATAATGATGAATTTGTGATAGATGCTAATGTTGGAGGCATAAAGTAAGTATTAGAAGAATAAGAATATAGGAAATAAACTTTTAAAAAAATATGCCGTATTACTCATACAAAACATTATTTTTGATTCCAATTAAACCCAACACCTTTTCGGAATTTTAATTTGGGGATGTCAATCAACGGTTTTTTCTAAATTGTCAGTTATCTAAAAGTTAATGGTAGTTTTTGTTCTTCAGATAATTAATCATATTGATTGTGGAATTGCTTTTCGAAGGAATTTGGGATAAATATACAATGTATTGTTTTTTCTTGAAATAATAATCCAAAGTTTGAACTGCGAAATTTAAATTAAGTTAATGAACAACGAAATGGTTTCAATTTAATTAAACAGAATGTTATTTCAATTCCTTTATGATAAAATGGATAACATTATTTAATACAAAGGCTTTGAAATGTGTAGTAGGTACACGTAGTATTTAGAGATAGGTATTTCAACTAATACTCTTTTAATTTACTTTGTGTAGGAATTTTGTGACTTTATTTGTATGTAGTAAATTGAAATTTGTCTGTATACAAATCTATATTAAGTAAAAGTAATTCTGAAATTATATCCTCAGCAGTATTAGCTATTAAAAAAACTATTTTTTGCATTGAATGTATTAGGCTGGGTTGCACCATCTTAATTTGACTGTAACAAACGTCAAAAATTTGTCAAACTCCATACAAAAAACGCCGGTTATCATTACAGTTAAGGTCAAAATTAGGCGGTGCAACCCAGCCTCAATCTTTCTATTCTAATATTTCTAATTATCCTGAAGCTTAACATTGGTTTAAATAAGACGTAGACCTTTTTAAAAGCTTAATTTTAAAATGACTTTATAAGTAATAATAATAATAATAAAATAATAAAAACGTTTATTTGAACCAAAAGTTACATTATGCATGTATTACTATGCAAAAGTTACAAAAAGTGGCATGATAATCGGGGGTCCCATGACTACTAAACTAGGTTACAACCTGTATCTTAGTAGCCAGTGACTTTTATTTAATACAAAGGCTTTGAAATGTGTAGTAGGTACACGTAGTATTTAGAGATAGGTATTTCAACTAATACTCTTTTAATTTACTTTGTGTAGGAATTTTGTGATTTTATTTGTATGTAGTAAATTGAAATTTGTCTGTATACAAATCTATATTAAGTAAAAGTAATTCTGAAATTATATCCTCAGCAGTATTAGCTATTAAAAAAACTATTTTTTGCATTGAATGTATTAGGCTGGGTTGCACCATCTTAATTTGACTGTAACAAACGTCAAAAATTTGTCAAACTCCATACAAAAAACGCCGGTTATCATTACAGTTAAGGTCAAAATTAGGTGGTGCAACCCAGCCTTAATCTTTCTATTCTAATATTTCTAATTATCCTGAAGCTTAACATTGGTTTAAATAAGACGTAGACCTTTTTAAAAGCTTAATTTTAAAATGACTTTATAAGTAATAATAATAAAATAATAAAAACGTTTATTTGAACCAAAAGTTACATTATGCATGTATTACTATGCAAAAGTTACAAAAAGTGGCATGATAATCGGGGGTCCCATGACTACTAAACTAGGTTACAACCTGTATCTTAGTAGCCAGTGACTTTATGTAGAAGATTGTTAGGTATTCTGATTCATCTAACCAAAGATCTTTATTGGACATAGGCCTGTTTATATGTTTTTATTTTTGCATAATAATATTAGTTTCTCTACGTAATTTCTAGTATGTTATTATAGATAATAAAACCACCCAGGGTCGAAGAATTCCTCAAAGCCCCAAGAACCATTTCTGGGAACACCTCCACGGTGGGCCGAGTGACCTTAACAAATATTGACTTAACACAATCCAGGGGAGCTAGGGTTGCCACATATAGGGCTCTGTCTAGGCGGAAAATGAAAAAAAAGTATTAATATATTTGAATCTGTGGGTTTCACATTATAAACAAGTACTTATCAAATACAAAAGTAACAGAAAATATGATTTTAAAGAATTCTTAAGCTTAGGCTTTTCTTAGGCATAAAGGCCAACTCCCTTATCACATAATTTTGTCATTGTTCTTGTATAAGTATTTTATTTAATAATGTTGTTAAGGATATCTCACAGTCAGTTCTACTCCAATACATATTTAAATAATTTACATTTTTAATAATCTTTTTCCTATAAGTTTGAGGTTGTCAGTCATAATAAAGTTTGTTAGCAATGCAAATTAAAAACCAAAAATAAACTTAGTTATACGCTGCTACATTGCGAATGTACATCATTTATGCGAATTTGTGTCCAATACCTAACAATATAGAACAGACAGGTCAAAAATAGATTATTAAGACCATTGTGAATTCTAAAGTTGTCTAGGTGAGGTGGCAACCCTACTGCCCCCATGTATGGACAAACATTTTGTGTGTATGGCCGTGTATGAGTGAAAGTTACACGACAGAACGCTACCCGTTTTTGTAATTAACGATTGTTATGCTCAATTTAATTAGTGATGAATGTAAGGAATGCCAGCGATTTAATTGTCTACGGTGGGTTTAATTTAAACTTGTATTTTCTCGTTCATTTATATTATTAAAGGATGCGTATAGGCAACAGCACATGAGAGTATACAGTTTTGTTGCGAAATAGCATCTATTTCAACTACATAAGATATCACTGTTTTACAGCGAAGGTCGTTCTCTTATAATGGAGATTTAAATAAAGTAGACGAAATGGGGGTGACATATGAAAAGGCTCTTAAAGGTACCTACCGGGAAGGCGCTGGATGCATGCCGCCACCAACCGGCCATTGTTATCGATTTTTCGCGATAAACCCATACAATTATCGTCTAAAACCATCATAGAGGCGATGCGGAAATAACGAAATCTGATTAGTAATTCCAAACATATCTCATCTCCTTTCCGCTTTGGAAACCAGGTCTAATCTGATGATGATGCCGTTACGACCTCAACGGGAAGAGTGACAGGGACTATTCCCACCTCTCGTTACCTCCTAACTCTTCCCAAATCTAGTCCCCACCTTTGCAACATATGTGTAGCTGTGTATGCATAGTGTGAGCTTGGCAGTCACTAAAATCAGGGGAGTAGCAGCAAAATTCATCATCATCATTTCAGCCAAAGGGCGTCCACTGATGAACATCGGCCTCCCCCAATGGTTTCCATATTAACCGGTTGGTAGTGGTAGCAATCCCGTCAGTAATAATAAAATTACGGTTGGTAGCGGTCAGCATCCATCGCCTTTTTGCTACCTACTACTCGTCTGTCCACCTTGTGTGAAGTTAGATAAAGATGAATACTTACCATTGAGACGGGGAGTGGATGGGCCCCACCGTTGGGGTAAGGGTAGGGAGCCATCAGGTAGCCCATGTTGAAACTTGCCGCTGGGTGTGGCTCGAATTTACCTGGAGACAGAGAAAATTAATTAGAACATACAACATATTAGAAGCAAAAGGTGTGTACGTCGTCGATAAAACGGTATGTTCTTTCTAAGCTAGTCTAGTTGTTGGGCATGGTACTGCCCATAAGAATTTGATTCGTTGATTCATGTTCAGAATTATGTCAAAATATTATAAACTAGCTTTTGCCCGCGGCTTCACCCGCGCGAAATTTCGTTTGTCACAGATCGTCATAAATTATAGCCTATAGCCCTATATGTTATTCCGGGTTATAAACAACTAGCTGACCCGGCGAACTTTGTTCCGCCCTAATGGCAATAAATAAACAGACTTTTTTTTAAATTTCGAACGGGATAAAAAGTATCCTATGTCCTTCTCCTGGCTCTAAACTACCTCCCTGACAATTTTCAGCTAAATCGGTTCAGCCGTTCTTGAGTTATAAGTGGTGTAACTAACACGACTTTCTTTTATATAAACAATAATACTGTAAAGTTTCGTCAAAATCCGTTCAGTAGTTTTTGCGTGAAAGAGTAACAAACATCCAGACATCCAAACTTTCGCATTTATAATATTAGTAGGATTAGTAGGACTAAGCATGAACATTCATTATTCATATCACGTAAAAAGTTGAAGCAACATTTTGACGGTTGAACCTAAAAGATACTAACTTTAAAAGTTTAAACCAATTTTACTTTGAATCAACGTTAAAAGGTTTAAGATTTTAAATAACAATCTACTTAAAAAAAAGGTAGTTATCAGTCAGTTTTCATAACGATCTATTTCAAAATCTTATTGTTTACTTTTTATTAAATGCAAAATCACGGAGATTATCGGATTACAAAAATCGATCAATCTGTTTACAAATTTTCCAATCGATAATGGTGTCCTTCAGTAAATTTGTCGATTAGATTGCTAATTGTAAAGAAATGGTAATTAATTAAGGCCAAATTAGTTTTGACGGTGCTTTTAAAGTCTGGTTAAGTTTTCAACAGGCTGTCAATTTTAGAGGACGCTAGTTAGATTAAACGCTAACAGAAGTATAATTTACGTATTTAACTTAGCTCGAGAGAAGACTTCGTCTAAAAACATCCACCTGAATTCTTTTAAAAATCTGTAGCAAACAGACGATTCTTTATAAAATAAAGAATAATTTCAATTTCAATAGTAATCATTAGAAAAGTTCTCGAGTGGCGACCACGAGCCGGAAGACGTAGTGTGGGCAGGCCTCCCACTAGGTGGACCGACGATCTGGTGAAGGTCGCGGGAGGTGCCTGGATGCGGGCAGCGCAGGACCGGTCTTTGTGGAAAACCTTGGGGGAGGCCTTTGTCCAGCAGTCCCGAACGAACGAACGAAGTAATAATAATTAATTACAATTGAAATACACAGTGCCACCTGACGGTAAACGATCGCCACCACAATTTGACAGAACCAAAAATAATTAAAGTGCTCGTGACAAAAAGTACAGTCGGAGTAATAAATCGCTCTGATTTCTCGAAGTACTAAAGTACAGTCGGGATAGGAGACGGAGGAGGGGCGCAGACGAGAAAATTATACCGGAGCGAGTCATTTGCCAGCGTAATTGCGCGCGGTAGTCACTGCCACAGTACGAGGGATAACGGCCAGCTCATTTTCATCGAATTGAAGGTGAAGGTTGATAGAATTTAAAGATTTTAGAGTGTTATTAATGGTTGCAAAAAATCAATATCATACAAGTATCTAATTATAAAATACAATATGAAGACCACATTGAGATGTTTATGATAACTCTACATATTTTGAGGTGTGTTATATTTATTGCAGGACTATCACGAAAAAGCCTGAAGATTAAAAAAAAATGTAATTACTAAAAAACTAAAATCGTGGAATTATGTTACAATAAGTACAACATTTTCTTTTTCAACTTGCCGTATAGAGTTATATTAATTTATTAATTTATAGTACCCGAATATGGCCATTACGAGCATCAACTACTGTCGAAAACCGATAAAAGCCTGTGATTGATCTAAATTTTGAAATCAACCAAAGGTTTAAAAAGATTTGAGGGTTATTTCGCATAGCTCAAGTTTATACATAGAGTTGCTGTAAGCTGGCCTTTCTATTTGGCGTGTGCCCGAACTGTCGAATACGTCTATCGAGGGTTGATGAACTTCATTCAACGAAAGGGTAAGATTTACATGCTTTGTGTTTTTCATGGGGAGGCAATACGCTAAGCATGCCAATTTGAAACCCACTACTACCTCTAATGACAGTTAAAAATACCTAAAGGTATATACAAAATTAAACGGATTAAGCTTTTGACCATAATTCTCATCCGAAAACAAACTCATCATCACCAAGGCTGTTAAAAATATGTACTTCTTACTAAACATGTAAATAACTATTATTATAAAATTTTAAATGTTTTTTCCCTTTCACACCTTTGCCCTTTGCGTTTCACACAATCTTTTCCTATACTTTACTTATTTGATACATAATTCATACGGTCTTCTTTTTTTTTGCCAATAGAAACATTCATAGGCTCTATAATAAACCTTAAAATAAAGAACAGAACAGAACGTATTTCAGTATTTCATATCAGAACGAGAACGAATTTTACGCGGGCGAAGTCGCAGGCAAAAGCTAGTCTAGTAGATGTGTTAACAAATCACCGGATCCACAGCTCCTAAAGTAAATAACGTGACATGTGTACGTCTGCCGATAACTTGTGTGCTATTATGTAGACAAGATGGTCGTCTGTTATCTTGGTCGTCAGGTAACTGGATTAGGGCTGGCGATTATGTTTTGAGGGTATTTTGTTATTTCCTATCCTGAGATCGTTCTAGATATAGATGAAAGAAGAATAACAAGATGGTTGTCGTAATCTTAGTCGTCAGGGAACTGGAATAGGGCTGGCGATTATGTTTTGAGGGTATTTTGTTATTTCCTATTCTGGGATCGTTCAAAATTAAAGAAGAATTGCTCGAAGATACTTTCATTGACATGAAAACAAAAAAAAACAATGTCTACACCAAGAATATGCGGTGTGACAATGAAATAGATCTCTGAAAATGAAAAAGAATTCGTAAAACTTGCCCGACATAGTTTCACGAAAATTATAAAATAAATAAATAAAACTAACCTGTACTGTACATAGCGTTATTTTGCTACATGCAACATTAAAAAAATATTTTGACTAACAACCGAGACGTAAAAACATCCATATTTAACGAGAGGTGACAGCCCTAGCTATCCAAACAACACTGACAGCATCGATAAAACCTTAAAATATTCGCGAAGCTCGATAATCTCGATGTTATTGTCACACTCGATGCGTGGGACCGACGATCGATTGGATATTTTGGATTTTAGCATATTTTATTTTAGTGTAATCTGTTAAAAATGACGGTTAGGTTTTCTTAGTTATTTGCATTTTTCATTGTTACCTTAACTTAATATTTAATACCCCATGTACACAAAGTGGCAACGCGCCGACCATATACATAGATCTGTCGCAGAACCGATGAAAAGTGAAGAAAAAGAGTTCTCGAGTGTCCAGGCAAATGTAGTGTAGGATAGGTGCTCTATGAACCAAATATCACAAAAATGATAGCTACGTAGCTATACTCGTATGTATAGCTTACATAGCTGGGCATTAACTCGTTAATCCGTTAATCGTTAATTAACGAAGTTAACATTTCTATTAACGGATTAACTTTTAAGTTAACTTTAAAAAATGTTAACGGACTCGTTAACTTCCGTTAAATTATCCTAAGTCCGTTAATCGTTAATCCAGTACCTACTATTTACCAAAAAGATACAGCAGGCACGCTGAAAAACGCGCTCTGACAAGTACGTTCGGGCTTCCAGAACTTCCAGAACCCAAAACAACAGTTTTTGTAACCAGATCACTAACGACACTCTTGTTAGTATGTGTGGGATAACTCTTGCAACTGAATTTAAGACCAGTTTTCCTCAACCGATTGAGCTGAAATTTGGTATACCTACTTATGTAAGTACAATGATAATGCAATGTTACGGTACCATTGAGCTGGTCTGATGATGGAGTCATAAGGTGGCCATAGAAACTCCTAAATGAAACGGCGCGGCATCGCATCGAATTTGGGTTCGTTGGATTTGTCTTTTCGAGCTCTTTAGTACTAGATGATGTCCAGGGTCCTGATGATGGAGTCAGGAGGTGGCCATATGAATTCCTAAACGAAACGGTGGAAACTTATCGAATTTGGGTTTGCTGGATTTGTCTTTTCGAGCACTTTAGTGCTAAATTGTATTGTAATTGAACCAAGGCTCTGAGATTGAGATACTACTAAAAACCGGCCAAGTGCGTGTCGGACTCACGCACAAAGGGTTCCGTACCATTGATTTATGAAATTAATTTTTTTTTTTTTTAATTTAAGTTATTTGTATGAAAGATTACGCGGTAATAAGCGGTTTACGATTTGCGAGGTATTAAAAAACTACTTACTAGATCTCGTTCAAAACAATTTTCGTTGGTAGTTTTTATAGTAATGTACATTGTACATCATATGTTTTTTTTAGATTTTTCATTTTCTTATTTTAGAAGTTAGAGGGGGGACCAACTTTTTTCCACTTTGGAAGCGTCTGTCACGCAAACTATTCGGTTTAGAAAAAAAATATTTTACAAACCTCGATATCATTTTTGGAGACCTATCCATAGATACCCCACACGAATGTTTGATGAAAAAAAATTTTTTGAGTTTCAGTTCTAAGTATATGGGAGCCCCCAATATTTATTATTATTTTTTATTTTTGCATCAAAATCTTAATGCGGTTCACAGAATACATCTACCTACCAAGTTTCAACAGTATAACTCTTATAGTTTCAGAAAAAAATGGCTGTGACATACGGACGGACAAACGGACAGACAGACATGACGAATCTATAAGGGTTCCGTTTTTTGCCATTTGGCTACAGAACCCTAAAAAGTGTAAAATAAAATTATAATAATTAAAAAAACTTTAAAAACTAGCTTTTATTCTGAAATGCAGTTGTACTAAAACGAAAAAAATAATTGTACTTATGCAAGGTTCAAATAATTTCGAAAGCTTGTAGCGCAAACATAAAAGAGGAATAAATTCCATGCGCGATACAAGCTTTTGAAATTATTTGAACCTTGCATACAATTATTTTTTTTTTGTTTTATTATCATGCGTTAACGGATTAACGATTAACGTTAACTTGCGTTAAATCTTGCGAAATGTAACGTTTTAACGTTTAACGAAGTTAATTTTTTTATTAACGGTTTAACGATTAACGAAGTTAACTATTTGATTAACGGTGCCCAGCTATGATAGCTTAATGAAAAAAGAGATACTTCGTGGTGCCCTTTTGAGGAGTTACGCCCAGAAATGGACTGTCAAGGCTGATATGGTAAGGACTCCAGGTTTCGTACTAAGGATATTATGAGTGTGAACTGTCAAGACTATAAAAATCCACCAAATACCCCAATGAAATATCTTCATAAAATCCCGTAGAAAAAACTTGACATATATTTTTTCACAAAAGTCATTGTTTTCTTCTTTTCGATTTTTTTTTAAAGAAACCAGGCTAAACTTGATCAAAAGTTCGATAATTATCCTCAACATATCGATTACTTTAACAACAACGCTACATTATTACTTTATGAAACAAAAGATATACTACAACGTATTACAATATCCTCAAGACAATCTGCCTATCCTTAATACAGTCTCAAAGGCGCGGGAGCGATTTCAATTTGTCCGCAATTTGGTCGGAGGGAAATTATTGAGCGGACGCCGCTCGCTCGTAATGGGTTTGCACTTTGTTGTAGCGATTACACGGTTATTGTAAACAACACTATTTTTTGCCTTTACTCATAGAAGGTCATTTTGATAGGGTTAATTTGATTTACCAATAAACACGATGTTTAAGAAAGTTTACAAGTCTTGCGTCTGCATAATCACTGATATACTATGGCCTATATTGTCAAAGGATCATAGATTAAATCCAGTCACTGCAAGCTATCTTCATGAGGTCGTCGGTCTATCGAGCAGGGCGTCCTACACTATGTATATTTGCAGAGATGTCTTGGCCCGCTGACTACACCTAAGTGAGCCATGCAATATTACACCTCAGTGACCAAAATAAATAAAATAAAACAAATTACTGATATTCTTTAAAAAATACATAAAAGGGTGGATACTCAGGTTAATTTTTAAAAGATATAAAAACCAAAGGTATTCCAAAACCCATCGATAAAGTTATCTAAGTCCGCTGATATTGCACTAATTTCGCTGGCGTCAGTTATTATCGTATACTAATAAATTCTCCAATTACCTTATCAATAAGCTTATCAGGCCAAACAAGAGCTACTGGACACTTATCTCGGTTAGGTTTAATTAAAAATATTATAGCAGTAACGAATAATAACAAGAATGGGTTTAATTTTATCACAAACGAAACGAGTTACGTTTGCATATAAAATATGAGTTACAACGAAAATGATATGTAGATATTATGTATTTGTTAGATGTCAATATGACCACTCTACATTAGCTTTTACTATGATTCTACTCCGTATAACTTTTTTTTTTCGAATTTCCTAATAAAGTTTAAACTATTGTTGTGTAGTACGCAGAACTGACAGCCGTTGGGGCAGCAAGGTTCTGGAATGGAGGCCGCGGACCGGAAAACGCAGCGTGGGACATCCAACCACAAGGTGGACCGACGACATCATAAAGGTAGCAGGAAGACGCTGGACAAAGGCCGCTACCAATCAATCAACATGGAAATCATTGGGGGAGGCCTATGTTCAGCAGTGGACGTCCTATGGCTGAAATGATGATGATGATACTGAAATGATGATGTTGGAGGCATAAAGTAAGTATTAGAAGAACATAGGAAATAAATTTTAAAAACATATTCCGTATTACTCATACATACATAATTTTGATTCCAATTAAACCCAACACCTTTTCGGAATTTTAATTTGGGGATGTCAATCAACGGTTTTTTCTAAACTGTCAGTTATCTAAAAGTTAATGGTAGTTTTTGTTCTTCAGATAATTAATCATATTGATTGTGGAATTGCTTTTCGAAGGAATTTAGGATAAATATGTATTGTTTTTTCTTGAAATAATAATCCAAAGTTTGAACTGCGAAATTTTAATTTAAGTTAATGAACAACGAAATGGTTTCAATTTAATTAAACAGAATGTTATTTCAATTCCTTTATGTTAAAATGAATAGCATTATTTAGTAGGGGAGCGAGGGGCTTGTTGTAACAGGGGTAAGTAGTAACAGGCTCTTTTCACTGGGATCTTAAACGCAATTGACGTATGTCTTTGACTCGATTTAACCTATAAACCGCGCCGTATCATGTTGCCATAGCTAGTGTCCCACCGGCCGGCGCAGTTAGCGGAAGTGTGCACGTGCTTCATTTTTGCCAGGTAATATAAAATTGTACTGTCGTAAAATTTCGGTTTGCGTTATTATTACTGACTAATTTCAAATGTTCTATATCTTATTTCCATTCAAATTTATCTATCTCTGATAATATGTAACAGTTTTTATGATTGCTATATTGTTTAAATAGTTATCTTGATAAATGTTAAAAATCATACCATGGGGTTAGTTGTAACAAAATGCGGGGGCTTGTTGTAACATGTTACAAGTAGTGTTTAACTAAATAAGACTGCTTATTACTTAATTTTTAGGTGTTGCTTACTAAAAAATTGTATCTTCATTTTAGTTATTTTGATTTTCAATTAAAAAGTGTATCTTCATTTTAGTTATTTTAATTTAAAATTGATATCTTCATTTTAGTTATTTTAATTTTCATACAAATCGGATTTTATAAAATTTATTTTGTATGAAAATTAAAAAAATTAAAATGATGATGTCAAATTTCTGACTTCACCATACCATTTATATGCCCATGTTAACATGGGCTAGTGTCGGCTCATAAACCCATTTACCTAACACCCTGTATAATACTTACTTTTAAAAGATGTGAATTTTATTAAAAAACAAGCAAAGAATAAATGATTAAAGGTATTATTGTCGTTTTTTTTGGCGTTACTACTTGCCCCGGTAGATGTTACAACTTGCCCCAAGCACGAGGTAAGTTGTAACACCGCACTTCTTCTAGAAAATAATTGATTGTAAAATAATGACCAATATTTATGGTATTATTTTTACTTGATTTGGTACAGAAAGAGTTACAGCATCCATCCATCTTTATTTAGTAGACATTTAATCAATAGATCTCAAGATATATTCGTTTTAATGAAAACTGTTACAACAAGCCCCTCGCTCCCCTACCTACAAAGGCTTTCAAATGTGTAGGTACAAATAGTATTTAGAGATAGGTATTTCAACGAATACTCTTTTAATTTACTTTGTGTAGGAATTTTGTGACTTTATTTGTATGTAGTAAATTGAAATTTGTCTGTATACAAATCTATATTAAGTAAAAGTAATTCTGAAATTATATCCTCAGCAGTATTAGCTATTAAAAAACTATTTTTTGCATTGAATGTATTAGGCTGGGTTGCACCATCTTAATTTGACTGTAACAAACGTCAAAAATCTGTCAAACTCCATACAAAAAACACCGGTTATCTTAGGCCCAGAACAGACGGTGAAACGCAACTGCAACGAAACTGCAACTGCTAGTTACTTTTGAGTTGCTAAGTTTCTGCCATAGCGTCCGTTGAGAGACCACACATGACGCGACCAGTTTGAAACTTTCAGTTTCATTTTCATTCATAAGAATCATCAGAAACTGCAAGTTTCGTTGCAGTTGCGTTTCACCGTCTGTTCTGGGCCTTACAGTTACGGTCAAAGCCAAGTTGGTGGTGCAACCCAGCCTTAATATTTCTATTCTAATTATCCTGAAGCTTAACATTGGTTTAAATAAGACGTATTTTAGACCTTTTTAAAAGTTTAATTTTAAAATGACTTTATAATTAGAAGATTGTTAGGTATTCTGATTCATCTAACCAAAGATCTTTATTGGACATTGGCTAGTTTAACCACATGCTTTTATTTTTGCATAATAATATTAGTTTCTCTACGTAATTTCTAGTATGTTATTATAGATAATAAAACCACCCAGGGTCGAAGAATTCCTCAAAGCCCCAAGAACCATTTCTGGGAACACCTCCACGGTGGGCCGAGTGACCTTAACAAATATTGACTTAACACAATCCAGGGGAGCTAGGGTTGCCACATATAGGGCTCTGTCTAGGCGGAAAATGAAAAAAAAGTATTAATATATTTGAATCTGTGGGTTTCACATTATAAACAAGTACTTATCAAATACAAAAGTAACAGAAAATATGATTTTAAAGAATTCTTAAGCTTAGGCTTTTCTTAGGCATAAAGGCCAACTCCCTTATCACATAATTTTGTCATTGTTCTTGTATAAGTATTTTATTTAATAATGTTGTTAAGGATATCTCACAGTCAGTTCTACTCCAATACATATTTAAATAATTTACATTTTTAATAATCTTTTTCCTATAAGTTTGAGGTTGTCAGTCATAATAAAGTTTGTTAGCAATGCAAATTAAAAACCAAAAATAAACTTAGTTATACGCTGCTACATTGCGAATGTACATCATTTATGCGAATTTGTGTCCAATACCTAACAATATAGAACAGACAGGTCAAAAATAGATTATTAAGACCATTGTGAATTCTAAAGTTGTCTAGGTGAGGTGGCAACCCTACTGCCCCCATGTATGGACAAACATTTTGTGTGTATGGCCGTGTATGAGTGAAAGTTACACGACAGAACGCTACCCGTTTTTGTAATTAACGATTGTTATGCTCAATTTAATTAGTGATGAATGTAAGGAATGCCAGCGATTTAATTGTCTACGGTGGGTTTAATTTAAACTTGTATTTTCTCGTTCATTTATATTATTAAAGGATGCGTATAGGCAACAGCACATGAGAGTATACAGTTTTGTTGCGAAATAGCATCTATTTCAACTACATAAGATATCACTGTTTTACAGCGAAGGTCGTTCTCTTATAATGGAGATTTAAATAAAGTAGACGAAATGGGGGTGACATATGAAAAGGCTCTTAAAGGTACCTACCGGGAAGGCGCTGGATGCATGCCGCCACCAACCGGCCATTGTTATCGATTTTTCGCGATAAACCCATACAATTATCGTCTAAAACCATCATAGAGGCGATGCGGAAATAACGAAATCTGATTAGTAATTCCAAACATATCTCATCTCCTTTCCGCTTTGGAAACCAGGTCTAATCTGATGATGATGTATTTTTTGCCTCAATAAATTCTATAAAATATCGACCGTTAAAACCAGCAGAACCTTTGCTCCTTAAACTTTTTGCATTCAAGTTGCTATTAAACCAAAACAAATAACCTACTCTTCACGCCAGCGTCCAAGGCTAACAATTTAAGTATGAATCATAGCAAATAAAGCATGTTCACGGCTGTTTGGACCCTCATTTGTTTGCGGTCACAAAATTCTTGGAATCCGAAGAAATATCTGTGAAATCCAATTTAGAGATCTTGTTAAATACAGCCTTGGTTTTAGAAGAATCCCACGATTAATATATTATTAAGATAGACTGTGAGTTTAAATCATAAAAAATATTTTTATTAACAAGGTGAGCAGAGCAACAGAGCAAAACCTTCAGTGGTGGGGATTCTCAGAGGGTTCAAACTTGGAGTGCAATTGTGGTTGTGTTCTCCAGTCGATGAAGCACACATGATGTCGTGTCCTGCGTGCCCAAACAACTGCACGACTGTAAGATTTAATGAAGGCTACTGAAAACGCCACTCTTGTAGCAGAGTTTTGGGCTAACAGTGTGTAGGTTTCTTTCTTGTCGCCAAGACAAGAAGATGATTCAACCTCTAATTAAAAATCTTGAATCAAAAATCTATTCAGGACTCAAATCTCGTATTTAGTTGTTATGTAATTTCCGTCAGATCTTTTGACTTAACCTAAAATTACCCTGATCGCAAAACTCTACATTCTAAAACCTTTTCCGACTCCTTTTAAAGAAAAACTTCGACTGAGATCCACACCTAAAAGCTAGATTAGAATATTAGAATACATTTTTACAACCACTCCTCCACCTAATATTGCCCCATGTTTGACTGGTAGATAATGTTGGCATTAAGTCCTCTTTTATCTATATTTTTAATAACTCGACTACTTAAGCCGAAGACTCGTTAATTCGTTAACGAGATGCGATTGGGAATATCGAGTTCTAATTACTTGACGCTATAACTGTATTAAGTGACACCTTATTACAAGTGGTTAAGGTCGAAAATGAGATAAATTATTCCGGGTTGGATACTAAGGGTCAAATCACATGGAGAAAGCGTGTTTATAATAAAATATGAAGGATCATGTTCATAGAAGTTTCTAATTTTGAAAAGTTTAATGAGTAAAAAGCAAAAATAATATTTTAGATTTGGCCTGACCGTTAAAATCTTCTCTACATAGTATTTTTCATCATCATCATCATCATTTCAGCCATAGGACATCCACTGCTGAACATAGGCCTCCCCCAATGCTTTCCATGTTGCCCGGTTGGTAGCTGCCTACCACAGTATATTTTTGCGTCTACATAAAATTGTTAACCCTTGAAAAAGCTGACAAAAATGACTTTATTAAATAAATACCGGAATGCGTCACAGCATAGTTATATTTGTTGGAATTTTTGTCGGGAAACTGAAGCGTCATGTTTAGTAGTTTTATGTGACAGGCCAAATTATGCCAAATTACAAAAAATAATGGACTCAAAATACCCGTTAGTGTATCCAAGGCTTAACCGTCTCTGGTCCGATTGCTACAGAATTGACACACATTATTCAATTGTTTCTACTCTCTGTATAACAGAACAGTGAATTTTACTGTGACTCCCACCTTTACATTTGCAAATCGTGCAAATAAGACAGTGAAAGAAATCTCCCAAGTATGACAGAGACGCGAGATAGTACAGGTTTCATACGTGACACCATGCAGACGACATTTTGAATGCAAAACAATGATTTGAAGGAAAAAATGTCGGTTCGTAAATACGGCCTATAAAAATACGTGAGCAAGCCTGTTATGGGACAAAGGAATTTTAAGTCTATATTGAGGCAATTTGTGCTAACTGCAGAAAGGAGGGTGACGGTTAAAATGACAGCATAAACGAGAGTTAATTAATAGCGAAAAATAAATAATGATTTTTCATTTCGATGTTACATTTAAAAGCTTCGCGCGAGGGTAGCTTATGTGTATTTAATTAATACACAGACAATACTACGTCAAATGCGCTATTTTCACGATGCAAATAAAAGCCATAAAAAGCTTTTAACATAAATACAAGGATTTATTTAAAAATAAGGGACATTTGATACGGATAATGCACCTAGAAGTAGAAAAATATGGGTTAAAACTTTAACTTCACATTTTGTCTTAAACGCCAGAGATTATTAGAAGTAATACAAAATCAAGCACCATTTTTGCGGTCTCGTCGCTAAGAAGCGATCTCTCCCATACAACCTGTAGAGAGGGTAGGTTTAAAATAAACAGTTTTTAATTAGTCTGGCTTATTATGGCTATTATCCGTCCATTATAAGCGAGTCCTAGACAGCTAATTCGAATTAACTGGCGAGTGCTTTCCATATTGACCCACTAAAAGTACAATGAACGGCACGTTAAGCTAAACACCGTAGGACCTTATACAGTTGTAATAGAGGCGAATATGCAACAAAAATGTTTAGTCTGATTTGTCGCCGTCTGTACATTATAACCAACTCTAATATAGCCCAATAAGGTACACTTTTCAGAACAGGGCTTTCCCAATTTTGCTGCAAATAAACAATTATTTATTTTAATCATATTACTGCGTATTCCAGCCCATTCCCGCCATTTCCAGGAACTGCGCACGTTTTACCAGGAATTCGGATTTTGCATTAAAATTCGCATTTACCAAAACAAATTGTGGAACACGTTACCGTTTTTCTTTGTTTGATAGTTTATTTTAACGTTTGAATTTATTGGGACGGTTAAGCTTTTTCAATTAAAATTTTATTGACGATTCAGATTTAAAACGATAAAATTAAATGTGTTCGGATTAAAGGAGCCGATAATTGGTAATTACAGTATTACACATTTTTGAGATACCAAAGAGTTAAGTTAAATATTAACCCGATTTCTAAACTATAAAGATTCAAAAATAGTTGACTTATTATTCGAAGACTATTTCTGGTAAAAATGGGTTTTACTATTATGCAGAAAAAACGTCAATCGACATAAGAAAATATGGATAACAAAAGTTCTCATGTAGATACCATAGATAGGAAGGCTCAGAATGGGTAATGTTCATGCCTGGTGGACCGATGACCTAGTTAGTTAAGGTTGCTGGAATCCGCTGGATGCAAACGGTGGGCGCTTTGATTTAGCTTCTAGCTTAATGTCCAACTGTGGGCTTTTCAATGTTCATGATGACATATTTACGGGACTATTCCCACCACTGCAACTGTGTAGCCAGGATCTACAGCTTGACCGCCAATAATATAATAACCCAACCAGTGATGTGAAGTTAGTACCGGCGGAAATTTAATCTGTCATTGGACCCGCAACGAAATTAATCAGAGGAACAAAGGCGTTGGAAGTTAAGGAGTACAAACAAAAGTATTAAGCGACAGTAGCTGAACGGTGAAGGTGTCGGACTGGCCGCGAGTTCGATTCCCGCCGCACTGGACTATTGTGGTAAACCCACTTGTAACACAAGCATATTTAGCTCAGCAATAGGGGTTAACGGGATTATTAAATTGTGCAATACATTTCTTATAAACTTAAAACCTTTCAGAAAAGATATAAGTACTCCAAGGACACACAGACCTACTGTAACTATTTCTATTACCACAATCTTTCCCCACATCACAGCCCATTCGAGTCGTGTCCGACTGATCAGATTAACTCGAACCGGTCCTCGAATCCCGGACTAAAAAGCACAAAAAACAAGCTAATAACAACAAATAACGAGGCGTCGGGCGCGTAGTGACGTGTGAACGTCGATAGGACCGTGTGAAAAATTATCGATATCCACAGATCATGTTAACGGCTATTCTAGGTGTTATGATGCCATTAACATTAATCAGCTCCTATTATGATCGGAGAGATATTAATCTGAGATTTTAAAAGGTGTAAAACAGCGAATTAAAGATTTTTACACGGCTAGAAGGCTGACATGGACTAACGTGATAATGACGGCCTCAGGTTCTAGATAATAGATGTTAATTAATATTGAACACCATTTAACAACTGTTTTAAAGGAAATAGATTTGAAATATGAACTTTTTGCTATTTCACGAGATACTTGACATTAAAGTGTAAGTACGTCCATTCATACTTTAACTGTAAACATGTGTTAACGTTAAGTGATAACCATTTCTTACACATGTTATAACATAGGAGTTTAAAGTCCACAACTTATCAGCGTCACATTAACAAGTCGTCCTGGCATTTAAAAGCTCACTAATCGATATTTATCCATCGACACCCACCACAACACTGGTAGGCGTAACCCATATGAAATTATACGAAAATATTGTAACCATAGTGACAGATAATTATAAGTCAGCGAGAAAACACACATAATTCTGGGGCAACCGCCGAGAGCGGTGATAATTCCGGTCGGAATCAATTATACATCACTAGCCTGTTATCGAGTGATCGATTGGAGTCGTGATCTCGAGAAATTTTAAGGATTACATATTTTGTGACGTCCTTTTTGTGACTGTTGCTTGCAAACACTACGTAGATTCGTGGTAGAGTTTTAGGTTGTCATATTTTAACCTTGACCATAACCATAACCGATGTTTTTGTATGAAGTTTGACAACTTTTGCCGTTTGTTAAAGTTAAAGTATGATGGTGCAACCCAGTCACTTTTAATTGTTTACTAACTGGTTTTTATAATGTTTACAATTTAATATTTCCGAATGAGCAAACAGGGTGTGCAATACTCTACTTTTAAATACAAGCAATAGTTCTGAATTATATCAATAGTGTAGTTGTTAAATTTTAAGACCTATGGTTTTGCTTAAGGATGAGTGTCTTCCAGAGCGGTGGATTTTGTGCCAAAATGTAAAATAATATCAAATCAAATACTACCCCAAAGCCTTCCTCGACTGAACAGGTACCTTATTGGCATATCATTTCTATTATTATGTTAGATAGATCGCATCTGCGCCCCTGGGGTGAGATTGTTATCAAGATCACGCCTAAAAGTATTTTTAGATAACAATCCTAAATTCTTTCTATTCATTTCATAACACTTACCGAAAACAGGACTTAAATCCGACTTCACCGAAAGTTTACCGGAGTAAGGCTCGCCAGACTTTTCCTGTAACAAAACAAATTAAAACATTAGAGGCCGCACAAATGTCAACTTTACAAGGGAATTTCAAACAAATGTAGTAACTTCCATCTATTTTTCACTTTTTCACTTAAAGGATTTGAGTCTTCCAACGACTTTGATTTTTTTGTGAAATTTGAGTTCTCCACGGGCCATGGTCACCGGAATGATTTTTTAAATATTTTTTCTTCCAGCAACTGGGTCCACTCTAAGATTCTAGCTAGAGTAGATTTTTGTTGATTTGTTGTCAGAAGTTGCCGGTGGAAAAAATATTAAAAATAACTAAAATTTTTGGACCAAGTTGTTAGAAGACTCGATGCGTTACCGTTTGCCACATTTATACTACTGCATCTATGGATAGAGCAGAATTTTTGGAGATATTAATGTATTTTTGAACAACTTGAAAGTTGGCGTTTTAATCACATTTTGTTTTAAGGTAATAAATTAAAAACCGGAACTTAAGTCATATGTTTTGACTCATTACCGGTTTTTAGACAAAAGATTGTATGGAATGTGAATTAAAAAGTTAATATGTCAACGTCAATACTTTCTTTTTCCATTCCGTAGTTTAATCAATGGCATATTTTGATTATTTCTGACTGATTACTACTGTTAGAGATATTCATATGAGTGACTTCTATTCGTGAATTGATAAATTACGCTTTTGAGGATTCTTTTGCGAATTCGAATGGTTCAAAGATACTAAAAACATAGCAGTAGGTTCGCTAAAATGATAGTTAAACTTTACGTTTTTAATTAATGGCATCATGTGATCATTCCATTAAATTTTTATGTAGAGCTCCCAATAATTTATGATAATTAATTCTATTATTATTGCTTATTAATACTGTATATTGTTAATGCTATTTTATACAAATAATTAGTTATTAAATAGTTCATTTATTTCCAAATTAAAGTCATATAGGGTTATTAGCCATTTCAACCGCAGTTATGGCCAACAAATAATTAAAATGCAGATTGAATAGGCACATTTACTATTAAAACCTATTTTTATACAATACATAAGCGAATAAATACTTTCGAGTACAATTTTAATTACAGAATATAAAAATAGCCCACCCACGTTTCGACCATAAAATATTTCGAAAAAACTTTCAATTTTACACCTTGGCCGTAACTGCTCCAGGAATTTAAAAAGTAAAGTAAAGTGAGGCGATAAATATATTTTATGTCTAATAGCTAGCTAATACACCCCTCGGTGGACATACGACATACTAGACGCCATATTAGGGCGTGTTACGAGCGAAGACAGGTGTGGCAAAAGTCAGCCTTTTTTTAAAGTTCCAGGTTGACGTTTCGCATGTTTTTTGAAAATGACAGTTTTTATCGAGCGGGTTGTAAACAAGTGACTTCGCAGCCTTAGTGTCAGAGTTAATGACCGGTACAGCATCGTCTTATGTCGATAAAGTAAGGGAGGAAATAAGTGAACATCAGGCCTCTTCATCCCGATGTTTTTTTTAAAATGACAGTTTTTACCGAGCGGGTTGTAAACAAGTGACTTCGCAGCCCTAGTTTTAGAGTTAATGACTGACAAGTATCGTATTATGTCGATGAAGGCAACCAAGGGAGGAAATAAGGCATCAGGCCTCTTCAGCCCGTCTGGCCAGCGTGGGGACTGTAGGCCAAATCCTCCATTTGCCTCTGGTAAATTAGGGATCAGTAGTGTTCCCGATCACATCCCCAAGCAGGCTCTGGATTGGAACCCCCAAGGAAAACGCAAACGTGGTCGCCCCAGGCAAACTGTGGCAGACAAGGCGAAGAAAATCGGCAAGACTTGGAGCGAGATCAAACGCGAAGCTCAAGACCGAACGCGATGGAGGAATGTTGTGGACGCCCTCTGCCCCATCTAGGGGACATAGGACCTTAAGTCAAGAGTTTGTGCAGTGGAGACTAAATGACCTAATGATGATGAGACATCTGACATGGGTTATATGATCTGACACAAAGCAGACCAGACACCAATAATAATGATACTAAATTGAAGTAATGTCGTTTACTACTTGTCATTCGTGGTTGGAATTAAAGAATAGCGGTTATACCTACTCGTAGTGCGAGAGTGATATTTGGAAAGATTTAGAATGTCACTAGCTTTCCGCCCGCGGCTTCGCCCGCGTGGAATTTCGTTTGTTAAATTTTCCTGAATTTTCTTTGCTATAAACCTCACGGAGCCCGAGACCTTTCCAACGAATGCAAAACCGTGGAAATCGGTTCGTGCGTTCTGGAGTTATAGCGTCAGGGAGGAAAACCCGACTTATTTTTATATAGTAGATTATCGTAGGAAAGAAAGACTAATACTGATGTCATTATTACTGGAGTCTAGAAGCCTTTGGGGCTTCGATTTCACTCGATTTTTTTCCCACAACAATTTTAATGTAACCTTGCGCCATTTTAACGTAACCGAAACTCAAATCCATAACCGGTCAAAGATCTTGTATTAAACTGGAATTACTCTAATAAAAGCCGTAAAACCAATCTCGGAACGTTTAGAGTTAACTTCCGCCGAGTTTAACCCAAATAGGGATGCTCTATCAGTGCTATTACGGAACCAACCGCCCGTTCGAATCTCGACACCTTATAGATATCGAAGGGTGTATTATGGTGTCGCTCGCAAGATCGATTGATTATTTTCGATCGATTACTTTTATGTACTTGGTGCCAAATAAACATTTTTCTTTCTTTCTTATTGGTTTGGTGGAACCATTAGGAGAAAAACGGTCAGATCTGCTATCTGTTGATACATTTTATATTTAATATCGTATATCAAATTATGTAATGTACTTATGCATAATACTTATCTATCACATTTCACAATAAGTAGATGAAAAAGATGCCAATTTGAAACGCAATTCAAAATATTGATTTGATTCCAGCATTTTGTTTTGATTGTAAGTAGGTACCTATACATGTCAAAACAGGCGACAGTTATGCAGTCTCGACACCGACCGTCACAGTTCTGCAAAGTGGCTCTTATTTGGTGTGTAGTAAAGGCGATTTCAAGGCCAACGTGTTACGTGTAACGTGCTGCGAGCACTTGTTATGCACTGATGATAATCATTAACATGACAGGGCAGGCTGTTATCGATATCATTGATCCCTGAATCTGATATTTTGTTATCAAAGGCTAAATATATGTAGGCGAGATAAGGTTAGATCAATATTCTCACTTTTAGTACGTCGATAAAATCATAATGTTGATGTGGTGTTTTATTTAACAGGATGTATAGCTACTTGTTTTGGTTTGACTGAATAAATCAGATAAAAATCGCGATAGGTAAATTCGTGCCGTGAACTTGCGATCTATCATCAGTTTCTCATAACAAGCGTAAAATACATAAATTAATAGATTTTCTATCATTACCATTCTCGAGTAGTTCCAGAATAGGCGCCCAATATTATCTTGCGTCAGTAGGAGGGGAGTAATTGGATGAGTCCGAATCAGTTTACCCCACTCGGACGTGTTTACCCCAAATCAATGGTAACAGATTTCCCCAATTTGTAGGTAATTTTTCCAGCGATTACAAGAATGCGGGCGGCGCGTGCCAAAGGACGTTTATGTTTGCCCAGCGGAATTCCTATGGAGTTGGTATTAAATTTTTGGACGAGGTTTGAATTTATATTGTGACAGTGACACGCGAAATATTTTATATTTTTTAGTTTGAATTTTTTTTATGGCATGTTAAAAAATTAAAAATACTAAAAGAATGAAATGCGACATCGTTACTGAATATACAAAATCCTTTAAGCTCTGATACAGTTACATAAACAAAGGCTTGGAAGCTTATTTTCCAAGCATTAGAATTCAAATTCGCACAGGAATCCTATTGGTTAAAAAATAGTCATCCATTGCAGGTATACTCTTCAACAAAAACAAGTAAGTAATAATTTATTTTTAGTACCCATTCCATACTAAAATGAAAGCATCCCAAGTTAAAATCGAATTCCCCGGATGTCGCCAGCCCACTAAAATTAACTAATTAAATAAATCAACTGCATCACCAAAACTTATATTCTACGTGCACCCACCATTTATAACGGTAAAATCAATTTAACAATTTCAATACGTTTCCCAACTAAAAGGCAGTGCGCACGCGTGAAAAAACGTCCGAGTCTCTCCCGTAATCACAGAGCTCGGCCCACGGATGCGTACGCGCAGGGCTGCCTCTTACAACTTAGGGGATTCGATCCAAATTCCAGACATAGTGATATTTGCATTAAAGAACAAATAATATTAAAACTTGAAAAAACGAATTGCCTTTGAGCCTCCTACCCTATTAGATGTTCTGGCCGCTGACTACAGAGATATAGGAAAAACCCCCTGAAATACTCAAATGCAGGTGATCAAATTCTTCAAGTTTTTTTTTATCCACAACGAGGAAGCTCCTGGCCTGTATCTCACCTGATGCTGATGGTATAAGTTTATCTTGCAACTTGAAAAAAGTTAGGTACTTATTTCATAGAGTTTTCACGAATTCGGATCGGATGCAAGACTTGCGTGATTCTTGTAATATTCGATTTTAGAGTATATTTTTATGTAAGGTTCGTTAACGTTGCTACTAATAATTCTATTATGGAGACATTGCCGATTTGCCAATTTGGTATTTGCTAGGATTTTCAGTCTAACAATGAGGATCTCGCGATAATACAAGTAGCATTTATAAGGAATTCTAAGGCACTGTTCCGAGGAAAAATACTAATCTATAAATCTCACTTATTGATGTCTCTGTTAAAATTATTACTCAGCTACAATTCCGCTCGGCGAAGCAGAAAAATGCTAACAATGATAAATCTCAACAAAACTTAGTAAATCAATCTCTCACGGATTGATGTATCACTGAAGTTTTTATCGTGTTAATAAAGATACTAATATAACTATAATGTCGACCGTTTATATTCCGTTTAAAAAATGAAGAAAAGAAACTGTAGCAACATCGAAGGTAATTTAGTACGATGAAATATTAATGATAGATCTGTCTGCGAAATTAAACGAAAACATGCATATAGTGATTTTTTTTCTCTATTTTTTGCGTTTACGGTAGTCAGCCACCCCTTAATCTGAAGATTCTGAAGCAAGCAGAGCAGCCTGGGGCGGCCAATTACAGTGCCCTTCGTGGAAGTTCGATTCTTCGATTACGCTCTTTAGAAGTGACAACCCTAGCTCGTTGTCAGATGATTATATTTCTTTTACGGTTTTTTATCGATGTCGATGATTTAATACTGTGTCATAACACTTTCGGTTAATTAGAAGTGTGGAGTATTGTTTATGGTTGGGTAGCTGGTTAGCCAGTATTGTTCGAGTTGATGTAGAGCTTTGTGAAGCATGTTTCTGAGTCTAGTTATCTTTCTTTCTTGGTTGTTATTATAACTTTAAACTTGGCATGGCTGTTACGCCAAAATACATTTCGTTTTATAATTTCGTGACTATAGAAATAGCAATCAACAATACTAGTAGTAAGAGATGTCTTTTTCTTTATAACATTAACCATGTAGATTAAACTTATTTCACTGGATTGCACTTACTTTAACTATAACAAACGTTAATAACCTGTCAAAATCCATACAAAAATCACCGGCTATCTTTATAGTTATGGTTAAAGTTAGGGTGCAACTCAGCCTTTAGTCGTAGAATGACAAACTATTCGATAAAGGCTGACTTAACACCATTACACAAAGCTTAAGAATTATTTCTGTAATAAAGCTCATAATCGTTTGTAATCTAAACAGCTTACGGAAGGAACAATTTAGTCCGGTTTAAACGTTCTCGATAAGACGCATTAATTATAGTAACACCTTTGGCACAAAACCTTTCTATTTGCACAATCAACATATTCATATGACTAATGAAGCACACCTGACAGAGTTAATGGTAAATTAAAAATGGGACGAAAATACGTCTTTAGTTGGTTGCCATAAGACAATAATAGATAGAAGGACCATATCTAAGGTCGCGTGTGTCTCTACGCTACTGTGGCGTTAGATTTGCCTTGAAGATTGCGGTCAAATTAATAATTATGCATTACAGCATAAAAGACGCGTGCCTATCGTGATTTACGAAGCACAGAATCTTACTTCTTTCCGACTGGTAACAAAATTATAGTTATTTTTTAATTTGTGTCTCTCATGGGATTCTAGGACTTTCAGTTCAGAAGACCGATTTAGGTCTCGGTCAGTCTATCGATTAAATGTTGCTTAAAGCCTGTATGTTGACCGGAATCCACATTGTGTTGTATTATCTATATTTATTCCCAGGAATTGATCTCAGGATCTCTGAGCAAGAGCAAATCTCTAAGACCATAGAAGATCATCATCATTATTAATTAAATTATAATGTATGTTTTCCAAATAAAGACAATAAAATAAATTATTTCAGCCTATGTCAGTCCACTACTGAATATAAGGTTACATGGAACGCGACAACACACGATTTCCCGCCTTTTTCATTTAGTAATACAAGTGAAGTAGTGCTACTGAATTCGTTTATACTGTGGCAAGTCTGACATATATCTAGATGGCATGATAAGCGCAATTAAGCTTCAACAGAACATTAATTGATGTATCGCAAGTTCGATGTCGGGTCCGAGCAAAAAAATGTCGATTGTATAAATACTCCTTGAATATACATGGGATATAACACGCAATACATTATGAAGATTATTTATTTTTAAAGATGTTTATTATAGTGATTATCGTTTATTCAGTTCTATGAATATGGATCAACTGACAGTTAAGTAAATATTTAACCTTTCAGCAGATATTTAACGTGTTAAAATAGTAATTAAATCAACTTTTTTTATGGCGGATCAACTGTGAAAAAAATCTTAAGAAAAAATATCGAAAGGCCTTTCCACTTAAGTAGGATTATAATTATTACCCATTAAATATGGTGGTTAAAGTAAACACATTTCTGTGAATGTCCAATAGGTACTTTTTTTGTCTCTGTCCCACATATACGTACTTAACACCTTTTATCCTGCTCACGCGTGATGGGCAATTTGCTAATACTACAATTTAATTGTCACATTTAATTATCAGTAGCAATGACACTTGTTTAAATAGCAGATAAGAAGTCGCGAAAAATGTGCTAACTGCTAGATATAGAAAAAAAAACTGGTACAAAAAGAACATTGAAGAACCATCTGCCAATAAGTTGACATAAATGACATCATAGGGTAGTGTAAGTCTAGTTTGCACCAACTAACTTTAACCGCAACTATGACGCTAGTGTTTTTAGTTTAGGAGTTTGACGTCTGTAAAAAAAACTAAAAATCAAACTCGGGCAAACAACAATAACCTCAAATGTTCCTGCGAAAGTTGTCAGCAAACAAACTGATAGTACTTATCTAAATCCAAGTTGAAAATGATTGATACATCCAACGTGTACATGTGACAACGATACTACGATGCACGTACGTATCTGTGTCTCGAATCGAAAAGTGTCTGGTAAAGTTCCAGATAAAAAACGCTATTTAATAACAATAAGTTCCTATCCTATATTATGCCTAGACAGCATTGCGCTTAGCACCAGGTGCGATTGCGGTCAAATACCTGCATTGTTCTGCATAAAAAAAATTTGCAGGTCACCTTTCCTAAATGTCTCTGAAACTGAAAGTTTAAGTTTATCTGGCAGATAAGTTCCTGATAGACTATCAGGAACTTTATTAGCAAGTGCCGAAAGAAGCCTTTTGTAAAGTTAGCGTTTATTAAAACCAAAAAGGGTTTACCACAGATTTACCAATTTGTTACGACTTCTCTAGTTTAGATTTCTTTCTAAGGGCAAATCTTACATCGAAACGTTTAACTGTAGTAATTTTATGAAAAAACGCTTTAGTAGAGAGAACGAGAAAGTTTTCGGCTATAAAACAGAATATCTTTTTCGGTTAGATATCACTTTTATATTATTATTAATATAGCCTTTTTGCAATATTCTGCAAAAAATCGTCTTTTGGTCCATATCAGAGAGCAGTGGGTGATGGTCATGTGTGTCACTTACTTTAGTTATTAAAATAAACCAGTCAAGTGCACGCTGCTTTTAGGGTTCCGTTTAGGGTTGCCAGGTGTCCGGCTTTAGCCTTACATGTTTGGCTTTTTACGGTCTTGTCCGGCCTGTCCGGCTTTTGTTAGGCTTTTATTTGACTGCCGCTCCAGGCCAAAGTCGAGCCACAGAACAATATGAAGCGCACGCATCAGGACGTTGGGCAACCACTTTAGTGTTTTTGGACCTGGCAACCCTAGTTCCGTTGAAAATAAAGATTTTATTTCCACGGTACCCTAAAAGAAATCACAGAATCTCAGGCATGTCCGAATTCGAAGTTATCAGATGTCTGAATACTTGCTTTNCTTCAATACGTTTCCCAACTAAAAGGCAGTGCAGTGCGCACGCGTGAAAAAACGTCCGAGTCTCTCCCGTAATCACAGTCCGGCCCACCGATGCGTACGCGCAGGGCTGCCTCTTACAACTTAGGGGATTCGATCCAATTTCCAGACATAGTGATATTTGCATTAAAGAACAAATAATATAAAAACTTGAAAAAACGAATTGCCTTTGAGCCTCCTACCCTATTAGATGTTCTGACCGCTGACTACAGAGATATAGGAAAAACCCCCTGAAATACTCAAATGCAGGTGATCAAATTCTTCAAGTTTTTTTATCCACAACGAGGAAGCTCCTGGCCTGTATCCCACCTGATGCTGATGGTATAAGTTGATCTTGCAACTTGAAAAAAGTTAGGTACTTATTTCAAGAGTTTTTACGAATTCGGATCGGATGACTTGCGTGATTCTTGTAATATTCGATTTTAGAGTATATTTTTATGTAAGGTTTGTTAACGCTGCAACTAATAATTCTATTATGGAGACATTGCCGATTTGCCAATTTGGCATTTGCTAGGATTTTCAGTCTAACAATGACGATCTCGCGATAATACAAGTAGCATTTATAAGGAATTCTAAGGCACTGTTCCGAGGAAAAATACTAATCTATAAAACTCACTTATTGATGTCTCTGTTAAAATTATTACTCGGCTACAATTCCGCTCGGCGAAGCACAAAAATGCTAACAATGATAAATCTCAACAAAACTTAGTAAATCAATCTCTCACGGATTGGTATCACTGAAGTTTTTATCGTGTTAATAAAGATACTAATTAATCATATTCATCTTTACTATAGTACTATTGATTGTACATGACTGTATGTTGCCTTAAATAAATTTAAAAAAAAAAAAAAATGTCGACCGTTTATATTCCGTTTAAAAAATGAAGAAAAGAAACTGTAGCAACATCGAAGGTAATTTAGTACGATGAAATATTAATGATAGATCTGTCTGCGAAATTAAACGAAAACATGCATATAGTGATTTTTTTTTCTCTATTTTTTGCGTTTACGGTAGTCAGCCATCCCTTAATCTGAAGCGAGCAGTGCTCTGCTCGCTTGCCCCGCAGCCTGGGGCGACCAATTACAAGTGCTGCCCTTCTTGGAAGTTCGATTCTTCGATTACGCTCTTTAGAAGTGACACCCCTAGCTCGTTGTCAGATGATTATTATATTTCTTTTTCGGTTTTTTACCGATGTCGATGATTTAATACTGTGTCATAACACTTTTGGTTAATTAGAAGTGTGGAGTATTGTTTATGGTTGGGTAGCTGGTTAGTCAGTATTGTTTGAGTTGATGTAGAACTTTGTGAAGCATGTTTCTGAGGCTAGTTATCTTTCTTTTTGGGTTGTTATTATAACTTTAAACTTGGCATGGCTGTTACGCCAAAATACATTTCATTTTATAAGTTCGTGACTATAGAAATAGCAATCAACAATGCTAGTAGTAAGAGAGTGTCTTTTTCTTTATAACATTAACCATGTAGATTAAACTTATTTCACTGGATTGCACTTACTTTAACTATAACAAACGTCAAAAACCTGTCAAAATCCATACAAAAATCACCGGCTATCTTTATAGTTATGGTTAAAGTTAGGGTGCAACTCAGCCTTTAGTCGTAGAATGACAAACTATTCGATAAAGGCTGACTTAACACCATTACACAAAGCTTAAGAATTATTTCTGCAATAAAGCTCATAATCGTTTGTAATCTAAACAGCTTACGGAAGGAACAATTTAGTCCGGTTTAAACGTTCTCGATAAGACGCATTAATTATAGTAACACCTTTGGCACAAAACCTTTCTATTTGCACAATCAACATATTCATATGACTAATGAACTACACCTGACAGAGTTAATGGTAAATTAAAAATGGGACGAAAATACGTCTTGAGTTGGTTGCCATAAGGCATTAATATGCAGAAGGATCGCATCCACAAACATTTGGTCATTACTCTAACGTCAGATTTCATCGGTCACCATAACCATGGGTGTCTGACGACAGCTTTATGTACCTTACGAAGCACGGAGTCATATTTCTTCCGTACCGTCACTTTGATCCAAACCTAATCATAATCGATAAAAATATCATAATCTAACTCTTGCTGGAAACAAATTAGTTAGTACCTGGCATACGGGAATATTCCCACTTCTTTAACTCCTGTGTAGCCAGGATCTACAGCTTGACCGCCTACAAAAACCCAACCAGTGAAGGTCAAGTTTATCCCCGGGAGAAGTTAAACCGTTATTGGACCCGCAACGAAATCAATCAGAAGAATGACCTATGACGTATGTCAGTTCACTACTAGACTACTAGTCTAATGTAAGGTTCTCACATAGAAAGCCATAACACACGATCTCCCGCCTTTTTTATTTAGTAATGCAACTCATAGGATTCTAATTGAAGTTCGTTTGTTTCAGCCAAATGACGTCCACTGCTGGATAAAGGCATTCCCCAAGGATTTCCTGCATCCAGGTATTGAAGTAGAGCTACTGAAATTATTTTATATTATGGCAAGTCTGACATTCATCTAGATTGCATGATAAGCGCAATTAAGCTTCAACAGAACATTAATTGTAGTATCGCAAGTTCGATGTCGGGTCCGAGCAAAAAATTGTCGATTGTATAAATACTCCTTGAATATAACATGGGATATAACACGCAATACATTATGAAGATTATTTATTTTTAAAGATGTTTATTATAGTGATTATCGTTTATTCAGTTCTATGAATATGGATCAACTGACAGTTAAGTAAATATTTAACCTTTCAGCAGATATTTAACGTGTTAAAATAGTAATTAAATCAACTTTTTTATGGCGGATCAACTGTGAAAAAAATCTTAAGAAAAAATATCGAAAGGCCTTTCCACTTAAGTACGATTATAATTATTACCCATTAAATATGATGGGTAAAGTAAACACATTTCTGTGAATGTCCAATAGTTTTTTTTTGTCTCTGTCCCACATGTGTGTACTTAACACCTTTTATCCTGTTCACGCGTGATGGGCAATTTGCTAATATTTAATTGTCACATTTAATTATCAGTAGCAATGACAGTTGTTTAAATGGCAGATAAGAAGTCGCAAGAAATGTGCTAACTGCTACATATATGTATTTAAAAAAAATTGGAACAAAAATAACATTGAAGAACCATCTGCCAATAAGTTGACTTACATGACGTCATAGGGTAGTGTAAGTCTGATCTGCACCAACTAACTCTAACCGTAACTATGACGATAACTAGTTAACCGGCAGACAGTAGTGACTGAGTTTGTTGCGGCGCTTCTTCTCAGCACTTGCCAAATGTTTGTCTCGAAGCGCTGGTAGGGCAAAAAAAGAATGAGACATGTATAGGCTCCTTAAGAGC
The DNA here is from genome assembly GCF_004193835.3 of Ostrinia furnacalis. Classification (NCBI taxonomy): domain Eukaryota; kingdom Metazoa; phylum Arthropoda; class Insecta; order Lepidoptera; family Crambidae; genus Ostrinia; species Ostrinia furnacalis. Next base: position 115,580 of record NW_021135496.1, on the reverse strand, counting down.
ATTTGACGATTTGCAAGTACTAATTTAATTAGTCTAAACAAATAAAGATAATTTTGATTTTTTTTGAGTGTTTTTAGTTTAGGAGTTTGACGTCTGTTACAGTTATAATAAGATTGATGCAACCCAGCTTAAATAGTATTGATATACTATTATGTCATCCGTTTTGCAATGGAGGGAAATCGAACCTTAACTTCGAACTCCTCCTATGTTTTTCTGATTTATTTCCTTGAGGGTGCAATGACAGTGTAACTTTTACCCGGGATAAACATGACCTTTACTGGTTTGGTTTTTTTTTGGTGGTCAAGCTGTAGATCCTGGCTACACAGGAGTTGCAGCGGTGGGAACGAGAGGTGGGAATAGTCCCGTATAATGTCTAGACTCTAGCTAGAGTCTAGACATTATTGTGACTCTATGTGAAATACTAAAAAAAAATCAAACTCGGGCAAACAACAATAACCTCAAATGTTCCTGCGAAAGTTGTCAGCAAACAAACTGATAGTACTTATCTAAATCCAAGTCTAAAATGATTGATGCATCCAACGTGTACATGTGACAACGATACTACGATGCACGTACGTATCTATGTCTCGATCGAAAAGTGTCTGGTAAAGTTCCAGATAAAAAACGCTATTTAATAACAATAAGTTCCTGTCCTATATTATGCCTAGACAGCATTGCGCTTAGCATCAGGTGCGATTGCGGTCAAATACCTGCATTGTTCTGCATAAACAAAAGTTGCAGGTTCCCTTTTAAAAATGTCTCCTCTGAAACTAAATCTTTTAGTTTATCTGGCAGATAAGTTCTTGATAGACTATCAGGGACTTTATTAGCAAGTGCCGAAAGAAGTCTTTTGTAAAGTTAGCGTTTATTAAAACCAGAAAGAGTTTACCACAGATTTACCAATTTGTTACTTCTCTAGTTTAGATTTGTTTCTATTAGGGCAAATCTTACATCGAAACGTTTAACTGTAGTAATTTTATGAAAAAACGCTATAGTAGAGAGAACGAGAAAGTTTTCGGCTATAAAACAGAATATCTTTTTCGGTTAGATATCACTTTTATAGCTTTTTTGCAATATTCTGCAAAAACTCGTCTTTTGATCCATATCAGAGAGCAGTGGGTGATGGTCATTGGTCATGTGTGTCACTTACTATAATTATTAAAATAAACCAGTCAAGTGCACGTTGCTTTTAGGGTTCCGTAGGGTTGCCAGGTGTCCGGCTTTAGCCTTACATGTTTGGCTTTTTACGGCCTTGTCCGGCCTGTCCGGCTTTTGTTAGGCTTTTATTTGACTGCCGCTCCAGGCCAAAGTCGAGCCACAGAACAATATGAAGCGCACGCATCAGGACGTTGGGCAACCACTCACTCGCTTTTGTGTTTTTGGACTTGGCAACCCTAGTTCCGTTGAAAATAAAGAATCTATTTCTACGGTACCCTGAAAGAAATCATAAGAATCTCAGGCATGTCCGAATTCGAAGTTATCAGATGTCTGAATACTTGCTTTATCATATCCAGTGCAGCAGTGACGTACACAAGTGGTCAATGAATGACATTGATGTATGAGTGTGTTATGTTATTTTTGTAACAGATAGGACTATTTATCTGGAGGTATCTCAGTGTGTGATAATATCATAAACAAGCATATGAAGATTATACATAGGTAAGTAGGTATACTTTAATATTGTTTTTTTAATCCTCAACGAGGGTTAAACCACCCATAAGGTAGACCGACGTCCTCGTAAAGGTGGCAGGAAGGCGCTGGATGCAGGACGCTACCAATCGGGCGATGTGGAAATCATTAGGGGAGGCCTATGTTCAGCAGTGGACGTCCTGTGGCTGAAATGATGACGATGATGATAAATCCTCAATGAGAAAGCTCTTGGCCTATATTTCATCTGATGGAAAGTGATAAAGCCGAAGGTGGTAGCGAGCCTCACCCGGAATACTCAACCACAGAACAACTGGCTATCTTACCTCCAACTGCCAGAACACAACAATGCTGTTAACATTGTTGTTATGGCGATAGACTAGATAAAATGGTGGCAGCTAGCTAGGCAAGCTCAGAACACAAGCCCTACCACGAAACAAATCTGCCCCCACTGGGAATCGAACCCTTGAGACTGAAGCACGCGGTCTTACCCCGAGAACACAAAGGTGGTTTGAACACCGTCGACTATTATGGATTGTGGTGATCTTCTCCTAACACAAGCACTTATGCCCAAGAGGAGGCCTTTGTCCAGCAGTAGACGTCATATGGCTGAAACGAACGAACTAACGGAAGGGTTAAGGACTTGGGCCTAGTGCGTAGACAGCATGAACAGGGATATTTGGACAAAATACTGGTAAATATTTTTTCTACATATATCAAAATCGTATATTTGTATAAAGGGAGCATAACCTCAATAAAAATAACATCGAAAACAGATAAAAACAGCCATTTATAAATGAGCACTGATAACGCCAATATCTTATCAACGGAATTATGTGTATTAAGGAATGCTAATCGACAGATAGCGGGTGTAGTACACGAGTAAATCACATCCTCTTTGATATCCCATAAGTCCCTGTAATACTTTAATAGGTACCTACAGGTTCGGATTTATATCGATTTGGTATAGCAAATATTTTGTATGATACTAGCTTTAGAACGCGACTATGCTTTTATTGATATTGATAAATGTTTCATAAAAATCCATCCAATAGCTTTTGCATAATCATCCATCGTCACAAAACGAATTCGGAAGTACTATAACTACATTATGTAACTAACGAGTAAGCAGCCATCTTAGACAAGACGGCAACCGTAGTGTCGCCATGCTCGATAGACGGACGACCCGACTAGTCGTGGGAGGAATTTGATCCTGCACTTTGCATCGTTTTTGTCGTGGAAAGCCTTCAAAAGTCATGATATGAGTATATTTATTAGTCAAACTGACATCTACAGAGTACGTCACAAGAGTCAAAAGAGACCATTTGTTAGTAAAGAGCTTTTAAACCCTACGGAACCCCAAAACACCAATACCGATTTCACACAATATAACCTCAATAAACTTCTCGTTATGAAATTAAACAGTGCGGTTTTTATCGCTTATGATAATTGGGTACCAAAATCGGTATCAGTAAATTGCTGGTACCTAATTGCTGGAACGAAGACAGGGTAATCGCAGTTGTTGAAACGATACCGAGTAATGTCCACAGCGTAAATTGAAGCAACAACTCACGGGGCAGAGCTTAAAATCTAAATTGGACGTGTTTTTTTTTAAAGTAGGCGAGAGAATGTTTGCAACGTAAATAAAGAACTGATAAAGCTCGTAGGAGCCAGACAGAATAAATATCCGAAATAAATTCTTCGGGCTCAGGCTAACGTAGTAAAAATTTTAATGATAAAATAGCTATTGGTTTTGAGTGGTAACTAGATGAGTTATCTTGATTATTTCTGTAGTATTTAAAACACTTATTAAATACATTTTACTAGATCAGCTTTAACAAAATCACTCTACATTGTCACCTACAGATACTCCAAAATCACGCTACATTGTCACCTACAGAAACTCTTAACTTTTCCTACGTAACTTAAATCCCTAGGTTATTTTTGTTGTCACTATCCGCTTTCTGCTTTACTCGTGTAACAGTAAAATTGAGCTTTTTATCGATTTATCAGATTTTGGTCTTAATGCTTATTTTAAATTGAGATGGCTCTTCAGTTTTAGCTGGGTAGTGTTCGAATTTTAATGGAGATTATCTTTATTGAAGTTTTTAGATCACCTTTCCGAAAAGATTTGATAACGGCTACTTTAGACATTTTATTGTTATTCCTCGATGTGTGAATGGACTTGAAGTGTTTGCTTTTTTATAGCACTTAAATAGTTAAATATTTAATAGTTGTGGGAATAATTAACTAAAAACGAATGATAAGTTCATGGGTGTTAATTTTCAAATTATCTTTATGGATTATGTTAATCTAAAAAATTATCATACAGAAGTTTTTTAATCTAATTAGCTTCTCTAATACATTACGTAAACTTTAAAACATGCATGTCCCTAAAAAAATACATCTAATATTTTAAAGGTCATTTAAAAGTACTAAAAAAAGATCGAACACTTTACATTTTTCAATTGAACTTGCACTTCACGGGAACTCTTAAAATTATAATGATACCGGAATAATCTTCACAATTTCGTTGTTTAATATCGCCTTGCGTTCTGCATTAAAACTACTTGATTTTAACGCCCTTATTGTAAAGCAGATAAGGTCGGGAATGTTTTCGCATTTTTGGTACCCAGGGTGTAATAAATGGGGATACTAACAACTAACAAGACGTATTCTTGGAACGGACGAGCATTTGCGTTCTTTTTTTTCAACTCCCGTCTCGTTTTTCGGTCACGAATATCGGTAAGAAGATAAATAGTGGTAGTTTTGGGTGACGTCATTAAATATTTAATTGGTCACTGTCATCGTTGCTTTGCTATTTTAGTTGTTCTAAAAACAAAATTTAAGAAAAGTGTTTTGACACTGGCTGGTTACGAAAAAAAAAGAAACATTTCAAAAAAAGAATACCGATTTTTTTAAACAAGCGCATCCCTATCGGTATCGTAAACGTTTTATAAATACCGCGATTTATAACTTACGACAAATTAGTAGCCTCCAACTAAATAGGTATTATCACGTCGTTTGTTTGTTCGCACGCAATTAGAACCCCTGTCTCATTAGCGCGCCGAGTGAGCTGAGAGACATACACCTGTCCCTTACACACCTGTGGAACCTGTTTCGCTGTCTCGCTCTACTTGATTGAGGATGTCGATTGTCTAGTCTAGCCGTTTGATTCTGTATACGATTGGTGTTTGAAGTTTGTTTTGGCCGTGGCCCATTCGCAGGCGGTCGCAGAGTATTTGCTGATTTGACTGAGCGTGTCGTGCTTCTGATTCATCTGGATCATCTCATTAGTTTGTGGTATGCTAATTATGTGACTAGCGAGCTACTGTGACTTTATTCAATATCCTTATTCACAGTTAGATAGAATGGAAATTTAAAAAAAACAAATTTTAAAGACTAGGTTTAGTCTGTCTAAAAAGTTAAAAACCTATCATATCGTTTTATACTACCATTTTGACTTTAAAAAATGTTTTTCGTTTTCAATTTCCTAAGAATAGTTTCAGAAAGAACATTGATTAAACAAGGTCTGTAGATTTTTATTACGTTAATGTAGAGAATGATGGATTTCCACTTTACACCATACAAAACCCATTAGCAACGCTTGTTCAAAATCATCGCATTTCATGCATTTCGGGCTAATCCCGCTAACACGGTGTCCCGACCGCGGTGGACACTAAAATTTTCCCATTAGACCGCGTCCGAACGAATTTCAATAAGCCGAACGACGATAATTTACAGTTATTATCCTCGATGACCCCGCAAAACACCACCGAACAGCGCCTGCACCAATGCTGTCAGAAAAAACAACTAAAAAAAACACCAAAATCTGGTATGACCAGAAAAAACTCGGACAACACCACCCAAATTTGAACTTCACCACACTAAAAATAAGGCCGAGAACGCCCCGCGGCAAATACTACACGGTTAAGAGTAACAAATCCGAAAAAGGAGCTCTATTTCAGAAGCGAGAAAGCACAAAGTGAATTATGGTTGTGCTGTTCCACGTGCCCTGTTTGAATTCCGAACGTGTCTCGCCGGTTTAAAGTTCAAAATGGCGGGCGGGTTATGTCATTTTTTAAAAAAGGAACCATCTCGTTTGGCGGGCGTACCTGCGCCCGCGCCGAGAAGCCCTGTATTTATGGCGCCTCGTCCGTATGTCTAGTGATGTCAAAAAGGAAATCGGTAAATACCACTGTCAATAACGTAATCCTTCCAACGATAATAAAAAAAACGATTAATCACTGCAATGTTGTAATTCTTTGACTTAATAGGGTAAATAACAATACAAACTCTACTATTGCATATTCGTTTTACAACAATGCTTACAAAGCTTAAAAGTTTTAAAAATTGTGGCACGCTGACCGCATTTATTATATCATTTCAATAGCTTTTACACATTTTTTAAAAATAAAAATTGTATTTCACTTCTATTACCAATATTTTTTCCTCCTGATCCGATGTTTATTTTTATTCCAATCGTGTTATCATACAGTTCTATCCATAACTTAAAACTAAAAATAACTCCACCAACCGGTTTCGTTAAATCGGTATCAGCTTCCGGATCCTTGCGCATCCCTCGGCTTGGGTACCGGACCACGTGGTCGGTACCGGTACCAAAATCCTTGTTAGTATAACTGTTAGTTTCCCATCATCAACTGCTTAGGATTTACATGATTACTCCGAATAAAAATGTAGGGACTATAATTTCAGAAAATCCTTTTTTTGACGCAATAAATGCTTCCGTTGTTTACATTGTATCACAAATTGTTTGGTTGTTTCAATAAAATGTTGACTTTATAACTTTAATTCGACGGTTTAGTTCGATCAGCACATTTAAAAGAACTCTGTCAAAAAAGAGATAAATTTTAACTTGTTTTATTACTAATTAACTGACTGAGAGTTATGCAACATCTTCATCCTTCTGGTTTAGATAAGGTATTAAATTAAGCAAACAATTAACAAAAAAAAAATTGAAAATCAATGAGCAAAGGCGATTATTTACAACTATTTTGCTGCTATTTTTATTAAATGAGTCACTTTTAGACTAACTTTAGCGAGTTAATTGACCACTTCTACTTTTTTTAAACAAATTCTACAGTTTTTTTGCGTTGAAAGAACTTTTTGTGTTCTAACAAAAAACAATACTTTTAGGCACATCTCGGGGACGGAAACACGGCTTATTAATTAAGGGTAGTTGTCCAATGATTTATCGTTCTACGCCACACGCCCTGATTTTGGACATGATTGGTCAACGTTATTTTGGGACAACTGGTCAACATAAATTGATTTTGAAAGCAAGGTTTTTTTGAGCTCTTGGTCTGCATCTCACCTGATGAAAGTGATGATTAGGCCAAAGGTGGAGGCGAGCTTCACCCGGAATCCTCAACCACAGAGGAACTGGCTATCTTGCTATCTTGACCTTTCCTCTAACTGCTGTTCAAATAGTTCTTGACTAAGTAAGAAAGTTCTGGTATAAATATAAACTTCTATCTACGAACCAAAAGTGAATTTTTATGATTTTGGAGTAAAAATGTTCATAGAAATACAAAGCCAAATTCGCATAATATTAAGAAGACTCTTAAGTAGCTTTTTGGAAGTTTTTTTTTTTTGCCGTCTGACAAATGACGATCCGTCGCAGCGAATTCATTTTTCTTTAAAAAATAATTTGACTGGTTAATAACTTTCTACTTGTTATGAATCATCCTATGGTAAAACCGTACTTCAAAATTGTCCTTTCGCCAAAAAAATAATCTCCTGAGACATCAGGAATTATCACAAAGACTCCGGATGGGGGCATTTTGTTTTGTTTACCTTTGTTTGCCCAAAATATTGGACAAAAAATACCCGCAAGATACATAGATAAGGCTTTGAAATACAACGAATAAGCTCTTGTGGTTTCCTAAGAGACAGGTAATATATTGAGCATTTAAAGCTTGGTACACGCAGATAATATATTTTTGAAGGAAGTTTTTTTTCGGTTACGACAATACCACACAACGTCACGCGCGGTATCGAAACTCGAGCAGTTTTATTAGTACTTAGACTGGGTTGCACCATCTTACTTTAACTTTGAAAAACGTCCAAAATCTGTCAAACTCCATACAAAAACACCGGTTACTGTTAAAGTTACGGTAACCGGTGTTACCGTAACTTTACAGCCTTAATCTTCATCAATTTTTTTTTCAAGTAAGCAATTTCCCTACTCTGATGTACGACTACGAGTAAACTACGTACCTACTGCAAAAAGTAAGTATTTATGTTACAAAGTTAATTTTTAAGCACATTTAGCTAAACATCGTGGCATCTGTATTTCAAATATGCGATTATGCAAGAAAAAACAGATACTGTCGACATTGTAGAGATACTCATAGTAGAATTCATAGTGTAATAGTGTATATTGATATGCCGCTCTTCTTTTGACTGCTTAACCACTTCAGCATTACTTGATGCAAAAAGTCAGCCATATCTAATCGCAAGCCGAAGCCGAGTGCCCAAACATTGTGTCTGACATCGGGGCTGTGGGCGATAAGCCCAGATTGTGGGCAAAAAACTCTGGGCACATTATCTTAATCCATACTTGGGGTAGGGTCTTAAAATATTTGACGTGGACATAAGACAGAAATGTGAGAAAGGTAAAAAAGACAACTAAACATCCGATAGTATTATATTTAGGGCTAATTTTTCAATCGTCGGATAACTTTTAACTGAAGAATAAGTTTGGCACATTGACAGTATTATTATGGGAAATATGTCAAAATGACAAGGTTATTCTTCAGTTAAAAGTTATCCAGTTGGCACATTGACAGTATTATTATGGGAAATATGTCAAAATGACAAGGTTATTCTTCAGTTAAAAGTTATCCAGTTGGCACATTGACAGTATTATTATGGGAAATATGTCAAAATGACAAGGTTATTCTTCAGTTAAAAGATATTTGACGATTGAAAAATCAGCCCTTAAAAGAAAGAAAGAAAAGATTTGTCACCAAATTACGTGAACTTTGAAGTATTTTTGAATGTTTCGACGATAGATCGTTCGTCTTAGTTAATTAAAAGCCGTCCATTGCTGGACAAAGGCCTTCTCCAAGGATTTCCCCAACGACCGGTCCTGCGCTGCCCGCATCCAGTACCTCTAGTACGAAAAACTTTCGAGTTTGTTTCGTTGCGTAATCAAAGTGTCATCGAAATATTTTGTATGAAAAATTAAACAGCGCCCCCTAGGGCGGCTATAATATAGGGGGCGCTGTTTAATTTTTCATACAAAATTTTTCGATGACACTTTGAATACGCAACGAAACGAACTCGAAAGTTTTTCCTACTAGAGGTACAGGTGCTTCCACGTTATCGTTTATAACCACGATAGCCGAACGGTGAAGAGGTCGGTGTGGCCGACTCGAGATACGAGGAACGCGGGTTCGAATCCCACCGCCGCTCGACTATTGTGGTGAGCCCACTCGTAACACAAGCTTATTTAGCTTATCACGAGGGGCTAATGGGACTATTAGTAATTTGGGCAACACAAATTGGTAATAATCTTTTAAAAAAAAAAAAATGATCAGGCCGAAGGTGGAAGCGAACTACACCCGGAATCCTCAACCACGGAGGAACTGGCTATCTTACCTCTAACTGCCGAAACACAACAATGCTGTTATCAGTTGAAATTAGCTTAGGTTTTTGCTTAGAAACTATCTTTTCCAGACAACTCAAGCAGACAGTTGTCTTCACTTGTAAACATAGAGTAATATTTTATTTTTTGCAGTCAGAGTCAAATAGTTGGTGACACCCAAAGTAGCCAAAAAATTCGCAACACGTCTTTGTTACAATCGGAATAGGGTAGTGTTGTGAACTTTTTGGCCACTTTGGGTGTCACGAACTCTTTGACGTGACTGTGCCTTCAACGAGGTTTCCGGCGACTGGGACCGCAATTAAGTAGGACCGCGGTCCCTTTATTAAATAATTAAATAACTTTCTTTCATCGTAAAGGCGACGACACGGTAAAGGTAGCAGGGAAGCGCTGGACGCAGGCCGCTACCAATCGATCATTGGGGGAGGCCTATGTTCAGCAGTGGACGTCCTATGGCTGAAATGATGATGATGATGAACTTTCTTTCAGCGACTGGGATCTGGGACCACTCATAAATGTTAGTACTGTACCGATTTTGGCTTGAATAACATATTTTTTATAATTATCTATGAGTGATCCTAGTCGCTCGAAGAAAAATATTAAAATTTTATGGATCCAGCGACCGGGACCGGGTCCCAGTAGCCGGAAAAACGTCCCTTCAACGTGGTATAAACTTTCAATTACTAATTTATACAGATTATTTATTTATTTATTTATTTATTTTATAGAAACCAACAGCGATACATTGAAAATATTAGTTATAAGATTTAGACTGATAGTATAGCCAATGAAAGGTTTCCCTTTTTATAAAAGAACATTGTTGTTGGGAAAAAATATGAATAAAAGATGTTAAAAAATAATAATAATTAAAAATAACAATTATTTAAATAAAAACCTTTTTTATTACTGAATGAGTTAAGATACGTAACAGCCCAGCCATTAGGACTAAGTGCAGTATGAGGGGCAAATTACTAAAGCCCACTTGTGAGCAATTTGGCAGCCGTGGGCACCACTTAAACAAACCCTACGAGTTTTAAAATTGAGGACTGGGGTACTGCTTGTACTACAAAAAACGGGAGCGGTTTTAAGTCCGTCACAAATTAGTACGAATATCAATTCAGCTTCAGTCTCATTCTTAGTCTTATTTTGATCTAATTTGAAGCAAAAACTTTTAAATTTTCAATCTCGAATGAAATTGAATATAATTTTGAGCCTGATTCTGTAGCATCTTCATCATCATCATCACATCTCAGCCATAAAACGTCCACTGCTGAACATAGGCCTCACCCAGTGCTTTCCATGTTGCCCGGTTGGTAGCGGCCTGCATCCATCTGTACCATCGCGGATACGAAATAAACCTCAGTTGAGGACTGGGAGAGTACCGACTGCTAGTACATACCTACGAGTAGGTATTAAAGGGAACAGTTTTAGACGTATGATTATTACAGAACATCGCTTAGAATCGATTCAATTTTAGTCTTAGATTTTGTCGTGATTGACCTAGATATTTTATATCTATCTATGCTTGAAATTGTGAAGCGATTTTTCAACCAAAATTGAAGTATCTTATGCAGTTGTAATAGGGTTGAATTTGCAATAAAAATGCATAGTCTAATGTGCTAGCAGTCTGTGCATGTAATGGTTCGTAAAGTTAGAAGAAATGCGAATCCTTTCTAGAATTTTATTAGAGTTGAAATAATTACACGTACTACGCGTTATAATGAAAATTTAATTGATTTTAATTGTTTTGCTGCCATTACCCTAGTCGACATAAAATGCGTTATGGCACGGTAAAGGTACGTTCACACTAGAACGCGCACTTTGCAGACTGCAGTGTAAAAGCTCTTTCCCATAGAGTCATCCCGTTTTTTACAGGAACTGTTTTTTACGGGATCTCGATTTGTAGTAAGTGTATTCTTTTATTATTATTTCAAGTATACGTGAAGTGTGTGTTGAAATGTCCGGCAAAAAACCAATCCGTTCGACTTTGAAATCCTTATTTCTCCTCCACTTTTCAGGGGTCCCTGAAAACTGGATTGGAAAAGGCCCTTAGATGCTCTTGCGTTGTAATTCATGTTCTAAAGCCGTTCTGAGCTTACCACGCCACGTAGTAACGTTGAATAATTCACAATGTTCGTCTGTTGCGGCGCAGTGTGAGCGCACCTTTACAAAGCGCTACGACACGATAAAAGTAATGACAGTAATTCGAAGCAATAAAAAATGATTTTTCAAGTGTTTATGAATGGCGCTTTATATTTTAGATCACACGTCTCTGGTTTAATTTTAATTGAAAAGTGTGTAATAATAAGTTTTTGTAATGAAGTATTATTATGCTGTGTTTAATCTCGAATCTTACACTCTGGACATCATAAAGTCTCTGGTAATTTGTTGGGAAATCTATTTTTTTGTGGAAGTAGAATAATTATTAGTTAGACTGTACTACTTTTTATGTACCTACCTGTTCTTCTGATTAATTCGTTGCAGATCCATTGACAGTTTAACTTTCCACCGGGACAAAGTTACCTTCACTGGTTTGGTTTTTATTGGCGGTCAAGCTGTAGATCCTGGCTACACAGGAGTTGCAGCGGTGGGAACGAGTGGTAGGAATAGTATACGGGATACTACTTTTTATTGTAATCTACGCAGACGAAGTCGCTGGCAGAAGCGAGTCTACTATTCTATAAAACAAATGATTGTTCCTATTTTGTAGTATTTCGCACCCTCAAGTAATATTTGGGGGCCAAAGAAACCTGCAACATAAAAGAAAACGAAGTCCTACCAAAACAGTCCGTGAAAAACAAACAACACGATATTATACGTACGTACGAGTATACAGGGTGTGTCAGAGAATTTGATACTTAACCGTACGGAGATAGAGTTGATAATGTTGATGTAGTATACAGGGTGTGTCAGGGAATTTGGTGCTTAAGAGTATGGTGGTAGGGTTGATAATATGAATGTGCTGTGTGGTACATAAAAAGCTTGCTCTGATGTTCGTTAGGGGGCATGACTGGCAATCGGATAACATCACGACGAGGATCTGAAATGAGATGAGTTTTTTTGGATGTGGCATTTTATATCGTTTAGCATTCGTATTGATAAAGACGTAGCCATTGTACTTAAATATGTAGAATAACATTGATTTCTTTTCACATTATCTGCAACTAATTGTTTTAGAAATTTTCTCTTAAATGTTATTTTCAATTTACTAAGTTTAACTTTGTTTTGTCTCTAAAACTATAATTTTATGATTTTGCCCTATACCGAATAATTTTTGCAATTTGTAAATTCTCCATTAAGTTTCTAGTAAATTAGGTATAAGAGGGTCATCCTTTTGCAATGAAGACTAAACGACTCTATGGATTCTAATTTAATCTTTCTTGCAATTTTGGATCAATGATAATCATGGCTTAAATAATGCCATGTCAACAAATTTGTTGTTCCCTGACGCCTTACACTGACTGATGTGAATGTAAAAAAAACATAATACCTACTTTTTCATCCGTCCACAGCTTGGTACTTATCCTGTGTCAATGAGTAATGTTTCAAATGCCTTTGATAGTGCTTTATCATCAGATATTACTGATTTGGGACATAGTATAGTCCTGTGGGATCTAACATGCCTTTTGTCAATATTACAAAGTGTGATGTTTGTCAAACCATCCAGTATTTGACATTTTTTTTTATCTGTCAAAATTTGCTTCCAATGAAAATGTACTCCAATTGTTAAAACCATTATCACTTTAATGGTAAGAGGAAAACAATAAATTGTACAGGAAATAAAAAAGAAATGAACACAAAAATGCCGCTTTAGATTGCGAGAAAAAGACCAATGAAATCGAATAAGGGACAGGGGTTCATCACTGTTAAAAGATTTTTTTAACACCCTATATGACCATAAGGTTCATTCATTACGATTACAAAAAGGATTACTTTGACACCCTGTATGTCCTACTACAAGGCTACCATAGGTAACTTGTTTCGAAGCAAGGAATCATGTTTCTTATCGGGTAATCATGTTGTGGGAACTTTAAAGTAATTTCTAAACCACTTTTACTCCACGTGGGAATCGAACCTACGATTTGTATGTCGAAAATCTAACAAATATGTTAAGGAAAATTGTTAATCAGACATCTACCTTCAGATGACTCTAATCCAGCGATGCTCAAACTGGTTATCCAAGGAATTTATGTAAGGTAAAAAATAGGAAAGGAGGGTCTTAAACCAAAATGGTCTAATACCAAAAATATCGAAAACGTCTATATGTAATAGATCAATCAATACTTAAATAAAGAATACATAAGCTATGACAGAGAGAGAGAAAGACTGTCTTTATTATTATTATGCTGGCAAGGGATCACAAACTAAATTATGCATCCACTGCAAGAGACAAGCTTTAAATCTTTAACACCTCGGATTGTCTGGGTCACAGTGCGAATCACCGATGTCCTTTTCAACCTTTCGCCCACTTACGCGTGATTCACCCACTTTCTTTTACTTGCGAATTTAGTATTTGTTATTTCATCAGTAGTCCGAATACTCCGAATCACCAGCAAAAGCTGTGTAAGATTATCCAAATGCGACTCTATTACCTTTTAAGTTAGTTGAAATTGGAAATTAGTCGACATTAGTATCGCTTGAAGGCGCTAGATGTAGGCTGCTACCTCAGATCATAGAAGGGAATAGATGTGAAACGGGGGCGTGGCGCGTGTCTCCGCGATATGCCCAGAAACGAACATCGGCCGCGTAGCTAGGTTAGTCGCGATTCAGTCGTACTAAAGAAATGTTCTCCGATATTTTGGATAATGCGTCGTTACGTGCAATAAAACAAGTGAAACGAAGAACTAAAGGAACAATGGAGTCATTTACTACANAGTTGTTCAAAAACAATATTTTGAAAAAACTTTTTCTTCGCACTGACACTGGTGACTGGCTGGTTACGAAAAAAAAAGAAACATTTCAAAAAAAGAATACCGACTTTTTTGAAACAAGCGCATCCCTATCGGTATCGTAAACGTTTTATAAATACCGCGATTTATAACTTACGACAAATTAGTAGCCTCCAACTAAATAGGTATTATCACGTCGTTTGTTTGTTCGCACGCAATTAGAACCCCTGTCTCATTAGCGCGCCGAGCGAGCTGAGAGACATACACCTGTCCCTTACACACCTGTGGAACCTGTTTCGCTGTCTCGCTCTACTTGATTGAGGATGTCGATTGTCTAGTCTAGCCGTTTGATTCTGTATACGATTGGTGTTTGAAGTTTGTTTTGGCCGTGGCCCATTCGCAGGCGGTCGCAGAGTATTTGCTGATTTGACAGAACGTGTCGTGCTTCTGATTCATCTGGATCATCTCATTAGTTTGTGGTATGCTAATTATGTGACTAGCAAGCTACTGTGACTTTATTCAATATCCTTATTCACAGTTAGATAGAATGGAAATTAAAAAAAATCCAATTTTAAAGACTAGGTCAACCAGTTTAGTCTGTCTAAGAACCTATCATATTGTTTTATACTACCATTTTGACTTTAAAAAATGTTTTTCGTTTTCAATTTCCTAAGAATAGTTCCAGAAAGAACATTGATTAAACAAGGTCTGTAGATTTTTATTACGTTAATGTAGAGAATGATGGATTTCCACTTTACACCATACAAAACCCATTAGCAACGCTTGTTCAAAATCATCGCATTTCATGCATTTCGGGCTAATCCCGCTAACACGGTGTCCCGACCGCGGTGGACACTAAAATTTTCCCATTAGACCGCGTCCGAACGAATTTCAATAAGCCGAACGACGATAATTTACAGTTATTATCCTCGATGACCCCGCAAAACACCACCGAACAGCGCCTGCACCTATGCTGTCAGAAAAAACAACTAAAAAAAAAACACCAAAATCTGGTATGACCAGAAAAAACTCGGACAACACCATCCAAATTTGAACTTCACCACACTAAAAATAAAGCCGAAAACGCCCCGCGGCAAATACTACACGGTTAAGAGTAACAAATCCGAAAAAGGAGCTCTATTTCAGAAGCGAGAAAGCACAAAGTGAATTATGGTTGTGCTGTTCCACGTGGCCTGTTTGAATTCCGAACGTGTCTCGCCGGTTTAAAGTTCAAAATGGCGGGCGGGTTATGTCATTTTTTAAAAAAGGAACCATCTCGTTTGGCGGGCGTACCTGCGCCCGCGCCGAGAAGCCCTGTATTTATGGCGCCTCGTCCGTATGTCTAGTGATGTCAAAAAGGAAACCGGTAAATACCACTGTCAATAACGTAACCCTTGAAACGATAACCGATAAAAAACGTTTAATCACTGCAATGTTGTAATTCTGTGACTTAATAGGGTAAATAAACAAAGTGTAATTGTAGTACAAACTCTAATATTACACAATCATTAAGTTTTGCACCAATGCTTTCAGTTTTAAAGTTTTAAGAATGCATGCTGACCGCATTAATTTGTACCATTTATATTTTATTTTCTATTTCTTCTTTTACACATTTTTAAAATAAAAATTGTATTTCACTTATATTACCTACCAACTAGCTTTCCGCCCGCGGCTTCGCCCGGTTGGAATTTTGTCTGTCACAGAAAAACAATATCGCGCGCGTATTTACTCACCGTTTAGACCTACCCTGGACTACGACAAACATTTTAAAACCAAAATCAGCTCAATCGGCCCAGCCGTTCTCGAGTTATAATCAGACTAACGAACATCAATTCATTTTTATTTATATAGATAGATATAGTTTTCCTGCTGATCCGATGTTTATTTTTAATTCCAACCTGTTATTTATACATCCATTTAACTTAATACTAAAAATAACTCCACCAACCGGTTTCGTTAAATCGGTATCAGCTTCCGGATCCTTGCGCATCCCTCAGCTTGGGTACCGGACCACGTGGTCGGTACCGGTACCAAAATCCTTGTTAGTATAACTGTTGGTTTCCCATCATCAACTGCTTAGGATTTACATGATTACTCCGAATAAAAATGTAGGGACTATAATTTCAGAAGATCCTTTTTTTGACGCAATAAATGCTTCCGTTGTTTACATTGTAGTACAAATTGTTTGGTTGTTTCAATAAAATGTTGACTTTATAACTTTAATTCGACGGTTTAGTTCGATCAGCACATTTAAGAGAACTCTGTCAAAAAAGAGATAAATAGGTAATAACTTTTTTAGAGTCGTTATTTTAACTCGTTGTCATTTGAGGTCACACAATGGACATTTCAGTTGTGTCACATGTCATAATGTCAGTCAACTGACTGAGAGAGTCTTTATACAATATCTTCATCCTTCTGGTTCAATTGAAAATCAATTAGCAATGGCCATTATTTACAACTTACGTACAAATTGCTGCTATTTTTATTAAATGAGTCACTTTTAGACTTACGTTTGTAAGTTAATTGACTACTTTTTTGAAACAAAAAAAAAACAAATTCTACAGTTTTTTTTTTGCGTTGAAAGAACTTTTTGTGTTCTAACAAAAAACAATACTTTTAGGCACATCTCGGGGACGGAAACACGGCTTATTAATTAAGGGTAGTTGTCCAATGATTTATCGTTCCACGCCACACGCCCTGATTTTGGACATGATTGGTCAACGTCATTTTGGGACAACTGGTCAACATCAAAGCGGGATTGGTTTTGAAAGCAAGGTTTTTTTGAGCTCTTGGCCTGTATCTCACCTGATGAAAAGTGATGATCAGGCCGAAGGTGGAACCGAGCTTCACCCGGAATCCTCAACCACAGATGAACTGGCTATCCTTCCTATAACTGCTGTTCAAATATGTATGTAGTTCTTGACTAAGAAAGAAAGTCGTCTGGTACAAATCTAAACTTCTATCTGCTTATTTTATTATTAATGATTTTGGAGTAAAAATGATCTAAAAAGGACGGTTCTGGATTTTTTGTGAATAGCTTGAAAAAATCATTTGACTGCTTAATAACTTTCTACTTGTTATGAATCATCCGATGGTAAAACCGTACTTCAAAATTGTCCTTTACGCCAAAAAAATATATCTCCTTGAGACATCAGGAATTATCACAAAGACTCCGGATGGGGGCATTTTGTTTTGTTTACCTTTGTTTGCCCAAAATATTGGGCAAAAAATACCCGCAAGATACATAGATAAGGCTTTGAAATACAACGAATAAGCTCTTGTGGTTTCCTAAGAGACAGGTAATATATTGAGCATTTGGAGCTTGGTACACGCTGATAATATTTTTTTTGAAGGAAGTTTTTTTTCGGCTACGACAATACCACACAACGTCACGCGCGGTATCGAAACTCGAGCAGTTTTATTAGTACTTAGACTGGGTTGCACCATCTTACTTTAACTTTGACAAACGTCTAAAATCTGTCAAACTTCATACAAAAAACACCGGTTACCATAAAAGTTACGGTCAAAGTTAGGTGGTGCAATTCAGCCTTAATCTTCATCAATTTTTTTCCAAGTAAGCAATTTTCCAACTCTGATGTAAAACTACACCTACTTACTACAAAAAAGTAGTTAATTTTAATGTTACAACGTTAATTTTTTAAGCACATTTAGCTAAACATTGTGGCATCTGTATTTCAAATATGCAATTATGCAAGAAAAAACAGATACTCTCGACATTGTAGAGATACTCATAGTAGAGTTCATAGTGTATATTGATATGCCGCTCTTCTTTTAACTGCTTAACCACTTCAGCATTAGATACTTGATGCAAAAAAGTCAGTCATATCTAATCGCCAAGCTGAAGCCGAGTGCCCAAACATTGTGTCTGACATCGGGGCTGCCAGCGATAACGCCAGAATATGGGCAAAAAACTCTGGGCACATTATCTTAATCCATACTTGGGGTAGGGTCTTAAAATATTTGACGTGGACATAAGACAGAAATGTGAGAAAGGTAAAAACAACTAAATAATCGATGGATATCTCTACACTTATATAAAGAGGAAGGGGCAGATATGTACCATCCTAGACAGCATCTCACTTAACATCAGGTGCGATTGCGGTCAAATATCTTCCTTATTCTGCATAAAAAAAAGATTTTATTGTTTGTTTATAATGAATAGGCTTCGAAACTACTGGACCGATTTGAAAAATTCTTTCACCATTAGAATTCTACATTATTTCTGATGAACATAGGCGGTACGAAGTTCGCCGGGTCAGCTAGTATGAGGTATTTCTTAAGTGACCGTTTCGTTCATTTATCCACTGCTGGACAAAGGCCTTCCCCAAGGATTTCCTCAACGACCGGTCCAGCGCTGCCCGCATCCAGGTGCTTCCCGCAACTTTACCGGATCGTCGGTCTTCCAAGTGGGAGACCTCCTACACCTCGGCAATCGATAGATACTATCCCCCGTATTCACAAACGATGCTTACTCAAAGTGAAGCAGCAAATCGAACGCACAGCGTTGAATAGAGCTCTGTGATTGATTCGTGTGTGACCCTGTGCGTCCATGCGCACTGTGAGACCTCATAGTAATGTTTGTGAATACGGGCGTATGTTTCTATAAACAATGCCCTTTCTTGACTTTTTTCTGACCTTAAGGGGCGTAAATTTGGAAAATAGTAAAATAGATCTAAAGCTTTCTGTTTTTCTCAATATTGTTTTTGTACACAACTGTTACAACATTATGCGTAAACAAAATATATTTTGTTACCGTCTTTCTGTTTGAGTTTTATTTGTTCTAGTATTTAATGTAACAGAGTACTTTATTTACCACACTGATAAATAAAAGAAATACCAAATTGAAATGGAACAATTTAGGCGTTTAAAAAAAGTTAGCTTAATGAGGGCTATCGTTTTTATACTTAACAGTTGGCACCCCTGGCGATTGACAGGACCTTACTCTACAGTGGCGCCATCTTGATGAGTGCAAATGCGATAGTCCTCCTACCACTTTAGCGCTCACCAATTGGTGCCACTGTCTTCGCTACTAGCAAGTGACAGGACCTTACTCTACAGTAGCGCTAACTGGTGAGCGCTAAAACGATAGCCCTCATTAGCTTAGCTTTTTGCTTAGAAACTATCTTTTCCAGACAACTCAAGCAGACAGTTGTCTTCACTTGTAAACATAGAGTAATATTTTATTTTTTGCAGTCAGAGTCAAATAGTTCGTGACACCCAAAGTAGCCAAAAAGATCGCAACACGTCTTTGTTACTATCGGAATAAGGTAGTGTTGTGAACTTTTTGGCCACTTTGGGTGTCACAAACTATTTGACGTGACTGTGCCTTCAACGAGGTTTCCGGCGACTGGGACCGCTATTAACTAGGACCGCGGTCCCTTTATTAAATAATTAAATAATTTTCTTCCGGCGACTGGGACCTTATGGGAAACTTTAGTACTGTACCGATTTTGGCTTGAATAATATATTTTTAAATAGACAGTTTGCCACCATACCCCAATAATTCGAAACCACAACTTTTTTAAAAAGACCCTTAATTTTGGTCTTAAAAACTTAATTAATTTTAAATTACCTGTAAATTACGATTTTTGTTCGCATTGTAATTGAAAAAAGTAGTTTGATTGAGTTGACAAAATAGTGACGTCACTTGCTTGTGGTGCCATACAAAATCTATGGGAGAGCTTCGTTTTGACAGTTTTAAAAAGTACGTTAATTGATTGGTGGTGTCAACATGTCTATTATCTATGAGTGGTCCTAGTCGCTGGACGAAAAATATTGCTGTCTTTCCCGAAAACTATAATCCGGGCCTCTTCAAGGCGACAGTGAATTAGCACTTACAGGGCAGATATGTACCATCCTAGACTGCATCCCACTTAACATCAGGTGCGATTGTGGTCAAATACCTGCCTTGTTATGCATAAAAAAAAATATATATTTTTTATGGATCCAGCGACTGGGACCACGGTCCCAGTAGCCGGAAAACCTCCTTCAACGTGGTATTAACTTTCAATTACTAATTTATACAGATTATTTAAATAAAAACCTTTTTTATTACTGAATGAGTTAAGATACGTAACAGCCCAGCCATTAGGACTAAGTGCAGTATGAGGGGCAAATTACTAAAGCCCACTTGTGAGCAATTTGGCAGCCGTGGGCACCACTTAAACAAACCCTACGAGGTTTTAAAATTGAGGACTGGGGTACTGCTGGTACTACAAAAAACGGGAGCAGTTTTAGGTCCGTTACAAAACAAGTTCAAAAAATCAAAACTTGATTCAATATCAGTCGATGAAGCACCTGATGTCGTGCCCTGAGTGCCCAAGCTACTGTACTCAGGAGGACTTGATGAGTGCTGCTGACAACGCCACTCTTGTGGCGGAGTTTTGGGCTGACACTATGTAGGTTTGTTGTCGACACGAAAAGAAGAAGAATATCAGTCTTAGATTCTGTGATTGATCTAAATATTAAAATTTGAAGCAGAAGCTTTCAATGTATGAATGAAATTGAGGCTGATTCAGTAGCATTTTAACACGAAATTAACCGTAGTACTGATAATGTACGCAAGCTAAACATATTATCATCTTATGTAGTTTGCAATAAGAGCGATTTTGCAACCAAAATGTATATTCCGATGCGCCGTCTACTGCAGACGACAACACAACAAGCGAATCACTGAAGGATCTTATGCAGTTGTGTTAAGGTCGAATTTGCAACAAAAATATCGTCTGAAGTGCTGGACGAGTTACATGTAATGGTTCGTAAAGTTAGAAGAAATGCGAATCCTTTCTAGAATTTTATTAGACTTGAAATAATTACACCTAGTACGCGTTATAATGAAAATTTAATTGATTTTAATTGTTTTGCTGCCATTACCCTAGTCGACATAAAATGCGTTATGGCAGTATAAAGGTACGTTCACACTAGATCGCGAACTTTGCAAACTTTGCAGTGTAAAAGCTCTTTCCCATAGTCATCCCGTTTTTTACAGGAACTGTTTTTTGCGGGATCGCGATTTATAGTAAGTGTAATTTTTTTATTATTATTTCAAGTATACGTGAAGTGTGTGTTGAAATGTCCCGCAAAAAACCAATCCGTTCGACTTTGAAATCCTAATTTCTCCTCCAATTTTCAGGGATCCCTGAAAACTGGATTGGAAAAGGCCCTTAGATGTTCTTGCGTTGTAATTCATGTTCTAAAGCAGTTCTGAGCTTGCCACGTAGTATGTGAACACTTCACAATGTTCGGCCGTTGCGGCGCAGTGTGAGCGCACCTTTACAAAGCGCTACGACACGATAAAAGTAATGACAGTAATTCGTAGCAATAAAAAATGATTTTTCAAGTGTTTATGAATGGCGCTTTATATTTTAGATCACACGTCTCTGGTTTAATTTTAATTGAAAAAAGTGTGTAATAATAAGTTTTTGTAATGCAATATTATTATGCTGTGTTTAATCTCGAATCTTACACTCTAGACGTCATAAAGTCTCTAGTAATTTGTTGGGAAATCTATCTTTTTGTGGAAGTAGAATATCCGTAACGTAGACAATAATTATCAGTTAGACTGTACTACTTTTTGTGTACATGTACCTATGTTCTACTGTTTAATTTCGTTGCAGATCCATTGACAGTTTTACTTTCCCCTGGTCCCCTGACCTTCACTGGTTGGGTTTTTATTGGCGGTCAAGCTGTGGATCCTGGCTACACAGGAGTTGCAATGGTGGGAACGAGTGGTAAGAATAGTATACGGGATACTACTTTTTATTGTAATCTACGCAGACGAAGTTGCAGGCAGAAGCGAGTCTACTATTCTATAAAACAAATGATTGTTCCTATTTTGTAGTATTTCGCACCCTCAAGTACATATTTGGGGGCCAAAGAAACCTGCAACATAAAAGAAAACGAAGTCCTACCAAAACAGTCTGTGAAAAACAAACAACACGATATTATACGTACGTACGAGTATACAGGGTGTGTCAGAGAATTTGGTACTTAACCGTACGGAGATAGAGTTGATAATGTTGATGATGTATACAGGGTGTGTCAGGGAATTTGGTGCTTAAGAGTATGGTGGTAGGGTTGATAATATGAATGTGCTGCGTGGTACATAAAAAGCTTGCTCTGATGTTCGTTAGGGGGCATGACTGGCAATCGGATAACATCACGACGAGGATCTGAAATGAGATGAGTTTTTTTGGATGTGGCATTTTATATCGTTTAGCATTAGTATTGATGAAGACGTTGCCATTGTCCTTAAATATTATGTAGAATAACATTAATTTGTTTTCACATTATCTTCAACAAATTGTTTTAGAATTTTTTTTTTAAATGTTATTTTCAATTTACGAAGTTTAACTTTGTTTTGTCTCTAAAAACTATTCTTTTATGATTTGCCCTTATCGAATATTTTTTGTATATTCTCTATTAAGCTTCTAGTAAATTATAAGAGGGTCATCCTTTTGCAATGAAGACTAAACAACTCTATGGATTCTACTCCACTTTTTAGACAAATTTCATTAGTTAGTCTATGTACAAAAATTATTCTAATTTAATCTTTCTTGCAATTTTGGATCAATCATAACGATGGCTTTAATAATGCTATGTCTACAAATTCGTAGTTCCCTGACGCCTTACACTGACTGATGTGAATGTAAAAAAAGAAAAAACATAATACCTACTTTTTCATCCGTCCACAGCTTGGTACTTATCCTGTGTCAATGAGTAATGTTTCAAATACCTTTAATAGTGCTTTATCATTTTGATTTGGGACTTAAGTATAGTCCTGTAGGATCTAACATGCCTCTCTTTTGTCAATTTTTCAAAGTGTGATGGTTTTAAAATAACTTTAAAATTGAACTGCCTAAGGTGGGAATCGAACCCACGACCTTTCGCTTGCCGGGCGACTGCTTTTCCATCTGAGCACACACCTTAGGCAATTCAATATTTCAAGTTATTTTAAAAATCTAATCGAGAGGCGACTCTTAACGCCAAAAAATTTTGTGAGGTTTTGTCAAACCATCCAACATTTGTTAAAACCACAATCACTTTATTGGTAAGAGGAAAACAATAAATCGGACAAGAAATAAAAGGGAATAAATCGGCTTTCATTTCCAAGAAAAAAGAACAATGAAATCGAATTAGGGCGGTGGTTAATCACTGTTAAAAGATTTTATTTGACACCCTATATGACCACAAGGCTACCATAGGTAGACTTGCTCTTTGAAGCACAGAATCATGTTTCTTATCGGGTAATCAAGTTGTGGGAACCTTAAAGTAAGTTCTAAACCACTTTTACTCCACGTGGGAATCGAACCCACGATCTATATGTCTAAAATCTAATAAATGAGGAAAAATATTAATCAGACATCTTCAGGTGACTCTAGTCTAACGATACTCAAACTGATCCTCTCCAAGGAATCTATGTTAATTAAAAATAAACAGGGGTTAATCTAAAACTTTAGCAAGATAAAAGATTGGTATACTTCTATCTACTTCCAGAAGTTGGTATGTCAATCAATATTGTTATCAAACTGTGCCAGAAGGAGAGTTATTAAATATACGTGTTCAGGAATTGCATACAAAATAACACAACCTTTAAATCTTTTTAACGCCTCGGATTGTCTGGGTTACAGTGCGAATCACCGATGTCCTTTTCAACCTTTCGCCCACTTACGCGTGGTTCATCCACTTTCTTTTACTTGCGAATTTAGTATTTGTTATTTCATCAGTGGTCCGAATCACCCACTGACTGCAAAAGCTGTGTAAGATTATCCAAATGCGACGCTATTACCTTTTCAGGTTAGTTGAAAATTGGAAATTAGTCGACATTAGTATCGCTTGAAGTGATGCAGGCTGCTACCGACCAATCTGAAAAACATTGGTGGAGTCCTATGTTCAGCAGTGGACGTCCTGTAGCTGAAATGATGGGTGATAATCTTTCGAAATAATGAAAATGAATACTTTTATTAAATAAACACTTTACAATAATTACAAGATATGTGCCGCTCTCGTATAAGGTTAACCTGTGTAACGAGAGTCAGGCTCCTCCTCAAAAAAAAACATAGACTAAATTAATGTTTAAATTGAATTTTATCTTTTAATTTAAAAAATAATTTAAATAGAAAAACAAAACAAAAATGTGTGTGTGTGATAGTGTGAGTGTGATTTTGTGTGTAAGTGAATAAGTGTGCTAAGAGAAACTAGTATAAACTTTTCTAAAGTGTCGTACGTATATTGTTCCATCCATTTTATCATACGTTTTTTAAACTATAGGCAGGGGGAGATCTAATGATCGATTTAAAAAGATATTTTTTTAAATCGATAGTCCGATCGCACTTGCTCGAGCCACACAGGTTTGTCTAGCCTGTCAATGCGCAGGTAGGGTCAGAGTCAAACATTCTCGGGTACAGTCAACAGAGTGTTTGCTCGCTACCGGTGTTGGCCACACGCGTGTTTGCGCCACTTGCGTGCGCAGGGCAAATATTCTTTTCTCTGGATTTTTGGAGTAGGGTCAGCAGAAAAATCTAAAATGTTAAGCTATTTTTGATTTGTACAGTAACATTGTGAATTGCCTTTTTTTTAGGTATTGCTCGTATTTATGTGTGATACTTTCTTTCTAAATAACGATATTCTCACAACCGTTACATAAAGAAAGATTTATCAAGGTCCGCTAACTAAGAAGGATCTTTTCCTTTATCATTTTCTCTTTTTGTTTTTGGCGAGTAAAATGCATGTACATTTTGCTCGATGTAGAAAGAATCAGCAGATTTGTTAGAAACATTTTGAAAAATGAATCCAAACTTCTTCTATCGTGTGAGTCACGTTGTAACTGAGGTCACCCCAGTGTCAGATTTCGTCGACATAAGCGTCTGACATGATTAACCAACTGCAATAACAAGTTAACAAAAGCGTAGGTACAAAACGCAGTAAACTTTCATATTTAGCAAACAAAAGTGTGTTTTCACGTTGTAATTACTGTGAAAGACACGTGACATCCAACACCACTTGTAATGCGAGCTCTTAAAGGGAAAAACAAATTGCAATTCATTAAAATACTTTTACTATCAAACTAACTTTACCCGCGACTTCGTACGCGTGAAAATAGTTTTAATATTTCCCGTTCTCGCAACATTTTTCTTTACTGCTCCGCCCCTATTCGCTGTAGGGTGATGTTATAGCATAAAGCCTTCCTCGATAAATAGGCTATCCAACACCAAAATGATTTTCAAATCGAACAAGTGCCCTGACGTGTATAAGTGCCCTGGAAAGGGCCTATGCACTGAATAAACTATTTGAATTTGGATCAGTAGTTCATGAGATTAGCGCGTCCAAGCAAACAAACAAACTCTTCAGCTTTATAATATTAGTAAGTATAGATGACGCAAAACTATTACATTTCATACACAACTGTTATGCAGAAATTACAATACTTCACCATATAATTTATCGGAATTGTGACACAGTTACTGCAAACTGTGTATTATTTTATGCTATCTATAAAATCGCGAGATTGGCGTAACTGATACATTTTATCATGTTGGATTAAAGGTAGGGAATGCCAAAACACGTCAAGTATTTATAGTGATACGATCACTGTTAACTTATAGTATATCAGATGTCACATTTTTGGTGCAAAATAGTAGTTTTTTGGCAATGCATGTAAGGTGCCACACACTTTCATTTATGTTACATTGATTGACTGATTTCGGATTCTTCCTATGTTCTTCTGATTAATTTCGTTGCGGGTCCGAAGACAGTTTAACTTTCCCCGGCACAAACTTGACCTTCACTGGTTGGGTTTTTATTGACGGTCAAGTTGTAGATCATGGCTACACAGGAGTTGCAGCGGTGGGAACGAGAGGTGGGTATAGTCCCGTTTTGATTGACTGATTAAACGAATTGTCATTTATGTGCCATAATTAATACATAGTTAAAGACCGAAAACTGTGTTATCTTTTGTTTAAATTCTTCAAAATAATGTTGCCTAATTTAGAATATAGGGTGTATTTTACTTCTGTAAGACGCCTCTATCTACTCGATGCAGCCTCATACAAATGACAGGTCATGGTTGACTGAATTTGCACGAACGAAGTCGCAGGCACAGCTAGTAGGCAATATAATATTCAACGAGCAAGGAATTAATTATCAAAATTACTGATATTAAGGTCTCTAATGAATAAAACATCAATATTTTGATGCAAAGCTATAATATGTTATTGCCTTTTATGGCGTTAATTTATGATTATATTTATCACAATAAAATGCAACAGAGATTAGATTCGAGACGATAAAGTTATATTGTAATGCTCATTTATTTGTAATCAACAGCAGATCAACTTACCACAATTTCCTCAATGGATTTTGAACTTTGTATCTTAAGGTTAAGGTTCAAATTGTTTAAAGGTAGGCGACGGTTCCTTCAATTATAAGCTACAGCTTAACGGTTAAATTAATAATAAAACATTTAATTAAAAATACATAAGTCATAACTCCATTGTGAAACGGTTGTAAATAATTTCTTGTACTTGCTTTGTGACTGACCTTTTTGATGCTAATTATCATTAAATTGTGTTAAACGCATCCTACAGTCCCGTTAATGACGATACAAATCTTTGGCGGCTTTTGGAAACAATATTAATTTGACTGTACGCGTTTTTTGTCAAATAAAAGGTCAGAGGGTTTAATTCGAAAACATAAATATTTAAGGAAAATGGAAGCTTTTTGATTTACTTTAAATGTGTTTTCAATAACAATAATAGCTTTAATGATTTTTTAAATATTTTTTCATCCAGCAACTGGGCCCATTCTAAGATTTTAGAATAGAGTTTTGTTGATTTGGTGTTCAATAAAACCTTGAAGGTGCTGGAAGAAAAAAATTAAAAATTCAAATCAGTGACTTTACCCGTCGATTAAGCTAAAAGTGAGCCAAGTCGCTGAAAGACTCTTTTGGTTGAACCGAAAAAATAAATGGAAAGAAAGTCCTTGGAGTATGTACTATGTAATTAAATCTATTACTTATAATAAATCTGTAGAGAGGTCAATTCTGTACATGAAATATATTTTCAAAATAACTATCAGAGGGTGATTAGTGATCGATACTGATGCCAAAAATGCAATCAGTAAAATTTTTGTCTGTCTGTCTGTCTGTATGTTCCTTATAGAAACAAAAACCACTTGACGGATTTTAACGAAACTTGGTACAATTATTCTTCATACTCCTGGGCAGGTTATAGGATACTTAGGAATTCCCACGGGAACGGGAATTAGCGGGAAAATCCTTTTGTACGAAAAATCTAAACCGCTTAAGTTAGACGCTTGAAATTTGGCATGCAGGTACCTTAGTAAACTTAAAGCTTAGTTACAACAGGATATTGCAAAATTGCCATGGGAACGGGAGTTAGTGGGAAAAAACATTTGTATGAAAAAATCTAAACCGCGTAAGATACTCTTGAAATTTGGCATTCAGGTACCTTAGTAAACTTAAAGCTTAGTTACAACAGGATATTGCAAAAATCTCACGGGAACGGGAGTTAGCGGGAAAAAACATTTGTATGAAAAAATCTGAACCGCGTAAGATAGATGAAGGGGGGGTAAAACGAGATCCACGCGCACGAAGTCGCGGGCGGCCGCTAGTTAAGAATATTTTTGTCTACTAACCAAAGATATAAGTAATACTAACATTAAAAAATGTAATTGACAATGTGAGCGCTTTGAATATACTCGTNGAAAGTTCAACGTGCATTATTAATACATTATGCGAGACTTTAAATACTATGTTTGTATTATCGGCTGTTTGGTGTAGTGGTTCGAAACGGACTACTATTCCGGAGGTAGCGGGTTCGATTCCCGCACAGTACAAACATTTGTGTGCAAGCACGTATTTGTTTGTATTGGACTGGGTGTTTTTTATGTATAGTAAGTATGTATTTACAAAAAAAAAGTATTTAAGTATGTATGTTTAATACTTAGTATTATGTACAAGCTTTGCTTAGTTTGGGACTAGAAGCGCAGTGTAAAATGTCTAAGGATATTTGTTTATTATTTATTTTATTTATTAAGTTTTATCTCAAGAACAAAATAATTTTGACATATTTCCATACCTACATAATTCTTAATTTAAGAGTTATTCGAGAATTGGTGAAAATTAAATATCAGCCCCAAAACAAATATCTTTTCTATGGCAGAATACGTGTCGAAAGATGATTCAATGTTTAAAGTAGACACGCAGATATGAATTAATATGTAATAGAAAGAGAGGTCAATAAGACAAAATGACTAGCATGAAACTACTCGCGTATAAATTGTAATCACGCACTTATTACAATACATACATGATTAGTCCGTATGCGTACTGGCGATGTATATTTTGGAGTAAGATAATTGACCTAAGTCACTACAAAGTATACGCGAGCAGTACGCAGCATATGCGTACTGGTCGTGTATAGTTTGGAGGAGCTTAGTAAAAAAAGTCATCTCCAAACTATACTCGATTAGTTTCACACCCTTGCGTTCTGGCTATGTATAGAACGGAAAGACGCTGACCCGTGGACTAAGCTAAAAGTGAGCCAAGCCGCTGGAAAACTTTTGGTTGAACCGAAAAAATGGAGAGAAAGTTCTTGGAGTACTTTGTAATTAAATTAAGATTGTTTTTGGTTAACTGACCATAAATAGATATTAAGTAATTACTAACATTGAATGTAATTTCAAATTGGCAATGTGAGCGCTTTAGATCCATCTGTAAGCCACCGCATTTAAATTAAATAAATATTTTTTTCTGGCTTTTTCTGCTGTCGCTACATGCGCCCGCGCAGCCCGCGGCCATTTTTGTGTGGATCACGCGCTTTTATTTTCCCTGTTAGCGTCCGACTTGTTAGTCCGTCCGTCGCTAAGTTCTTATTAGTAGACCCCCCTATTAGCAGTCGGGTAGACGACGCCACTTCCTAAAACCTGCTGGTTCTATAAAGCCCTGGTCCCCCTTAATTGATATTTTTAGTCCGTGGTGCACAATCTTTTCTTAAAGGTTTTAAACCTTTGTTTGTCCCCTGTCATCCGCTTTGCAATGGAGGGAAGTCGAACCTTAATTTCGAACTCTGATTAATTTCGTTGCGGGTACAATGACAGTTCAACTTTCCCCCGGGACAAACTTGACCTTCATTGGTTGGGTTTTTGTGGCGGTCAAGTTGTAGATCCTGGCTACACAGGAGTTGCAGTGGTGGGAACGAGAGGTGGGAATAGTCCCGTATAGGTCTTAGCGCTTAACTCTGTCAGTACCTGAGGTATGAGAGCGGCACCGGTGGGCAATTTTGTGACGGTCAAACGTCAGCGAGACTTCAGATTTGTATGCCCTGTCAAGTCATAATATGTCAATGTCACCCCTCCCGTGTCATACCCCAGGCACTGACTGAGTTAAGTTTACCTATATCAACTAGGTTTGTTTTTACATAAACAGCAAATAACTCTACTTCTTAATAAAGCTAATGCTAGTCACTAATTACTGCAATAATTTAATGTTCTTTAATAATACTAAGCTTGTCTATTTATTAATGATAGCTGTTGATTATCATTTAATTTTCTCCCAATGGCAAAGTTAACAAGGTAGAAGCTTATTGACTATTTTAATACTGATTTTAAATTAGCCCTCTTTATCTCAATAACATCTAAAGGACCCCAAAAGCTCTTTCTTTNTCTTCTATGGAAACATTTCATAATGTCAAAAATATTTTATGTGCAATAAAGTGTAACATAGAACCATTTAACTATAAAATAAATGTTCAAAGACCACCCACGATTATTTGGACGACGCACCCCTACACGTTAGTTTAGTTGTCCTATCTTAGAAAAGGCTGAAAAATCGTTGTACAATACACCTTCATTGACAGTGACGTTTCCATTCAATTTAGAAGTTATCGTATTTTTGTTTGAAGTTCCATATCATCAGTTCATTCTACAATTTCTAGAGAGTTCACTCTACTAAGCACGTGTATGTTATCAGCATCATTCCCTTTAAATGTAAGAAAGTCTGTCTATAGGAAAGTTATGGGAAAATTATGAGTATTATAAAAGGACAATAACCCATCTCAGCTTAAATCTCTATCAATCCTCATTACCGTCACAGATTGTCAATTGTTATGAATGATTGTTAACTCAAAAAACCACCCCTTAGTACAGTTACCCTAAAATATCGCAACACCCCAACTATTAGTAAAGTATTATCCGAAACTGGTAACACTAATCGTTCATTAGCGAGTTCCGGCCACACGCCAATGGGGTTACCCACTCAAAAAATCACCCTCCGTGCACAATCGCTGTGTGAACAATTACAATTTTTATCCCCATAAATGCCTTAAAAAAATTAGAATAAAATTAACATTTAAAGAAAGAACTATGATGAAATGAAACAAAAAATCGTTTAAGAAAAGAACATCAATGAGTTTAACATGCAAATTCGAGCAATAAAATGTGTATAAATCGTAACAAAACACTGGTCGTAATGGTACAAAATTCATTGGAAACAATTAAAAATCGAACTCGAGTTCCATTTTCAAATTCTCAGGCGATTGGCCGAACAGTGATTCTCGGGGTTGTAATGGGTAATATTATATGGAATGGGCTTTTTTAAACCGATGAAGGGCAAAACAGGTCCTTCGTGCCAGCTTCATTTTATTGGTTTTAGTCGAGGTTTTATTTTAAATTACTTATTACATCGCGACACGTTTGTTGCACGCTCTTAGCGATTTCGGATTCGTATTCGAAATGTAGTTTGTTTAACTCGACAAGTGTCGATGATTTTTAACCGGAGATTTTTAAATACGTAAGCGAAGGACATAGTTCACTCCCGTACAAGGCCACCGTAACAATACGTCATAAAAGTCTTTACCAGAGCAAAGGAGAGCCTGTAATGAGTTGCCCAATACCCACAGTCGTTCAAACTAATGGACCAGCCTCAGGTTGGGTTATAGAGAAAAAAAAAATCATATTTAAAAGCTATGGCAGTCCGCCGTAAAATTAAAAAGACAAATTATTGGACGTCTTCGTGGAAGCAAGCCTTTGTTATCTCACAAGTGTTTTTCAAGAGTTTTGTTTATCATCCACCCCGCTCTCACCAACAAAAACTGGATCCATTCATCTCTGTCTATCTTGTTAGCGGGTAGGGCGTTCTATCAGGGCGTAACTGACGCTTCCACGGTTACGTAATTCTGACACTTTTACCTTTCATAACAAGGTCTTGTTTTGTGTACTGAACGTAGTACGGTGTCTCGAGACGAATCCTTTAAGGGCGTAACAGTTATTTCTTGTGTAGCGTGATATCGATTTAATGCACACGGAATAAGCGTTCATTTGGCTTAATTGGCGCCCAGTCTGATATCTGGTTGGTTTCGACACGCTTTGGTTTTTTTTTTCTGAGCCTTCACGCCTCCGCGGGACAAATCAATTGTTTCCTTGATACCTGAACTTACAGTTCAAAGTTGAACGGTGACAGGTTTTCGAATTTAGAAGCATTAACATAATGATCGTCGTTCGTATTGATGGAGCAGGTGTTGTGTATATCAGTTTATTCTCGGTTTTTATTATAAAATCTCGTTATGACACAAAAAGTATCGTATATCTCGAGTTTATGAGATTACGCGAGTTCGGGTGGAGTTTGTTAATTAAAATTTGGAAACAAATGACAGGCGTTATTAAGATTTTAATTATACTACGAGGATATTTATATTGACGAGTTGGTATAAATTTACTGGGAGGTAGAATAATTAATGTTAAAAGTTTAACACAACTTTTGGGTGAAGTATCATCATAATATCTAAGTCATACTCAGCCATTAGGCAATGAAAATCATAGGTATCAATAGAAATCGAACCTACAGTCTCACGTATTGTAGTTTCATCCAATAAGCCACCGCGGAAAAATTAAACGAGCCGATATTACGTATCGATGTTAAGCCCCATTCATAATTACTATTTCTTAATTGCTCATAATTTGGAGCTTCAATTTTCATCGCTCAAATGAATTTCTTTATGGACTACTTACTCCAATAAAATCCCATTAATTGTAGAATTCATTAAGCAGATGGGTTCAATTAAGTACCCAGTTTCGATGAAGTCGAAAAAAAGGTAACAACACTAACAACTTTTATAATTATTTATCTGGGTACACGTTATTAAATTACAATTATTTCAAGTATCTGAGATAGAGTAATGGGCTTTACTGTTACGAACCATTTTTTCACGAAACAAAAAATAGCGGTTAACTGTCCAGTGCGTTTTTATACAACGTGTNTTTTGATTAACTTTTGTGTAAAAACTACAAGGATTCTGAGGGTTTTAAGAATTGGGGTGGACAGCAGCACTACTTAAGTTGCCGATACAAACAAAAAAAATGAAGTATTTGAAAAATTGTAGTCGTGGTAATGTAAAATATCATTAGGGGTGTCAATTTTCGACGAATTTCATAATTTATTGTGTAACTTAAAAAATAATTGAGATAGATTTTTTTTCTTATTTTTCCTAAAGCAGTCATGACTATGTCCACCCTGCGGCGCCGGCTTATCCTTGAATTTTGGGACACGTTGTATAAATCACTTTTAACAATCGAACTTTTTTCAAATTTCAAAAATGGAACGACGAACGTTCGAAATTCGAATGATAAGGCGATAAACTCGAGTGATGTAAAACTTAACGTACATGTAACGTCATGTTTCTATCGTGTGTACACGGCTTATTTGATCGATCAATCTTATTGACAAACGTGGAAACTAACTTCGGACCTTTCATTACATTAACGAAATGAAAAAGATTTAAATTAAAGAAATATAAGAAAACGTCTTAATTCTTTATTACAGCAAATTCTAGTAAGGTCACTGACCTTTTTCGTCGACTCCTAAAGCTAAAAACGATTAGCAATTTTATAAGAGGTTTTTATCAAGTTTCTTTCTTTTCCTCATATACTTTGTATTTAACGAATACACACCAGTTACCTAGCAAAATAAGAAGAGCTTGACATAGAAAATACATAATGGGTTACTGTAAATGGTAATGTTCATTCATCAACTATTTGAACCCCCTGGGATTCAAACCAGCAAACAGCTCTAATTCTTCACAATCTTTTTAGTAAAAATAGAGTAAACTCCGAAAACCGAAATCTTCCATCACTAGCAGAAGATAGGCTTTCCAACTTACTATAATAGTTGATTGATGAAAAATAAGAAAAGAAACAAAAAAGAAAAAGAACCAACCAAGGAAGAGTCAGACAAAAACAAATTTATTTTCAAGCACCCAAAGAAACTTGTTACTGCTTAAGTGGTAATAATTTTATAATTTCTTTTAATGAACCTTAATAATGATTATTAGTAATCAATTTAATTAATCACAAGAAACGCGTTTGATCGAATGCCTTGCAACATATAGAATGAATCATAGCGACACATTACAGATTGATGGTTGAAATAAACACGAAAAATGCGTCGAAATAATGATCGCTGAAATTGTGGTTTTACTACTTAATATTATTAATTAGTGCTGAAAAACTGCACGGAATCTTGTAAGCAGATTTGATTAAAAAAAAGATTTGAAAATATACGAGATGAAGAGAATATTGTTAATGTTTTATGAATAGGAGTAGACAATAAGATACACATCACTGTAAAACATCCAAAAGCTGTCAAAGTGTAAGAAATAGAAAGGTTGGAATGGTACAATTCAGGCATTAATGTTCCATATGAAGTGAGCTCTACTAAACATATAAGTACTAAAAACTTTTTATTTTATTACTAATATTAAGCAAAACGAGGAAAAGATAGTTATTTCCAATGAAAAGGTACCAATTAATAAGTCAGCGGAATTAGCAAGTTTGATTAAAACATCTGGAAGTACTGCTACCATTTCAAGAATTGATTTGGACATAGAAAATTACTATAATAATATGTATACCATAACCAAAAATAGTTAAATTGAGAAACAAATCACACTACAGAACTACTAAAACAATAAATTCTTTGTTGCTATAGATAAATTCTGTGACTAACAATAAATCGATTTATTTCTTATCTCAAATATTTGGATTTTTTCTTTATCTTTACATAGTTAATTAATTTTGTGTGTAACTTTAAAACACAAACACTTTTTATGAACTCTACGTCAAGTTTTTTGCTGGTCTGAAAAGAGTTGTCAAATGACATCACTATCAGTTGTCACTTCTGACAACGTCAAATCATCATTATATTTCGCGCGTTTACTGTTTACGATAGTCGCCATTTAGCAAATAATTATGTATAATGAAACAACGCGCTAACCAGTAATTAACTAAGCTAGTTAATTTATTTATTTATTGAATTTCGTGTAGATTAAATTAAAATTTCGCTGAAAATCAATGTCAACATTTTAAAAGTGAAGAATTCTAGTCAGGCGAGAGGTATCCCATCCACAGAAATAAGTGGCTAGTGTAACTTGGTCCCTGGAGGATTGAGTCGTTCCGTTTCAAGAGTTCTGGGACTTACAGTCTGTGGGGGGTGGGGTAGGTCTTGGTGGCTGGCCGGTACATTCGGCGCGGTGATATGAAGAAACAAACAAAAGAAGACAGATAACATTTGTCGAGTTCGAGAACATGACTCATGGGGTTAGATGTTCGTTACAACGTTCCTTATTCGAATTTGTATTTGTGACGAGTCCGAGTGGGATTCTTTCGATTGATCAATCGATTACTTAATTCATATGCATTGATGGAGCTTTCTTGACGTATGATTTTTTTAAATCATGATTTTAAAATAACATTAAACTTGTTTCTTACTTGAACTCATCTTTGCTTGTATTATTTAACTAATATTATAAATGCGAAAGTTACTCTGTCTGTCTGTCTCGCTTTCACGCCTAAACCACTGAAGCGATTTTGATGACATTTGGCATAGAGATAGTTTGAGTCCCGGGAAAGGACATAGGATAGTTTTTATCCCGGTTTTTGACACAGGGACGCGTGCGATAGTTTTTCTGTGACAGACAAAATTCCACGCGAGCGAAGCCGCGGGCGGAAAGCTAGTTATTATATGTACCTATTGTGGTTAATTAAATTTCAACATCACGATTATTAATAAACACTTAATAATAGATTCGAGCTAATAATTTGGTCTAAATATTGAAATTCAACCAATCAAGGGATTAAATCTAGGCTTTAATCTTTAAATCGAATTTCGAATAGAATAAGCTTAAAATCGCTTTACATGCAAATGAGTGTAATTTAAGTCATGCCCATTACTCGACAAAATATTTAGTAAAAACTGTAATTTTTAATTATTGTTCTCGTAATAAGTCAAAATGACAGTTTTAGGCTGAGTTGCACCACCTAACTTTGACAGTAAATTTAACGATAACCGGTGTTTTTGTATGGAGTTTGACAGATTTTTGACGTTTGTCAAAGTTAAAGTAAGATGGTGCAACCCAGCTTAAAGCTAAATATTTTTTTCTAACGTTCTAATTAGACATGGCATCAAAATGCTTTGTTTTTACTCGACTGCGCCAGAAGGAGGGTTATTTAAGCTTAGCCTTTTGTAAGATATCTTAAGTGACATATACACAGGAGAACGATAACACAGGTATCCGGGAACATAAAAATGCCACCGCCATATGCCGGGATTACTCATGGGAGCTAATATTTGTAGAATTTAACTCGTAAGTTTGTAAGTTGTAACGCCAGATAGTAAGTATTTAGATAAAAAGCTTGCGACACCTAAGCCTTTTTAGACGGTCCGTAGGTTTAACGGCGCCTGTACACTATAGTGTAAACACGAACTTCGGTTAGTTTCGCCGAACGTCGTCCATACTTCGGTGTGATGCTCGCGCTTCGTCTCGGTCAATTTCCCGCATAGTGTACTAGCGCCATCACGTAAACGAGCCAAACTAGCATTAATTGTAGGCTATAAAATCTTTACCGATCAGAAATGTGAACAGGTTTAGCCAGACGCTGTGGCACCTTATCTAGTGATTTTAAAACAGTGTTACAACGAACACTAATGCTGGAAATGCTGGAATGCTAATTTGTAATTAATTAATTATCTTAGAGAGGGACATAAAAACAATGGGACTAATCCCATCTCTTTTTCCCATCACTGCAACTCCTGTTTAGCCAGGATCTACAGTTTAGCCTTCAATGAAACACAACCAGTAAAGGTTGAGTAGTTACAGAAGATAGTTTACAACTTGGATGTTGTCAAACGTATCACAGTACTGCAACTCCTGTATAGCCAGGATCTATAGTTAGGCTTGCAATGAAACCCAAACAGTAAAGGAAGGTTAAGTAGGTACTTGGTAAGTAAGGCCGCTACCAATCGATCAACATGGAAAGCATTGGGGGAGGCCTATGTTCAGCAGTGGACGTCCTAAAATGATGATGATGATGATGATGAAGTACTTGGTTTCAGGGGATAGCTTAGTGTCTTGGAACCTGCAACGAATCTAATCAGTTGAATATGGGACGTTTTCGAAACAATATTGACGATAGAGAAGGCTTGTATTACAATAAAAATAATATCATATTATTGCTATGAAAATTAAAAGTATTTACAAAAATGTTATGCGACTTATTCCCAAATCAATAGCAAAATTCTAAAGACCATTCTATTCCCGTCCACAAATTCATCAAAGGAACAGAGCGTGAATGAGAAAAAATCCACGTCATCCACACGAATCGTCGGGACTCAATTACGCGCGCTATTTCGGGACGTTTAATTGCTGTGCCATGCGCGGGCGCCGAGCTGATCTCTGCAGGAGTTCTGTTACTTTAACTCATGGTTCCATATTGATAAATATTCGAAACATTTATCTATCTATCTAAAAAGCGAATGGTCACTGACTGACTCACTCACTCATCACGAAATCTCAGAAACTATAGTCTGGTCACTGAGCACGTAGAATTTTGTCCAATGACCCCGAGCTACCCATCCTTATCGCTCGCGCATAATTATATTGCTGTCGCGACTGTGCGAAGGGCGCCCGCAGTGAGTGTGCGAGCGCTGAGTGTTGGACAAAACTCTACGTGCTCGGAGACCGGGCTTTACAAGTGCTAGGAGTCTCAAATTTTGCATTGGGGTTCTTTTTAGAACGTAGGTGCTCAATAAGACGGGATTTTGCAAAATTCAACCTCTAAAGGGGTAAAACGGGATCCACGCGTACGTCAAACAAAAATCTGTCAAATTCCGTACAAAAAGCACCGGTTTTTTATCTGTTTTATTAAAGTCTAGCTTTCTAATTAAACAGGAACTAATGCTGACCAGAAATCAGAAAAGATACTATTTCTTTGAACATCAAAATCCCAGTAAAATGTATCATTAAACCAACATCAGTTAACCGTGTGATAGTTTATTTATACAAATCGAATGTTTTTCGTGAAAATCGATTAGCCCAATCGATTTAACGGCTTAATCGAGTCGGCGTGCAGTTGAAACGATTTGTTTTTCTCTAACTTTATGATGTCTGTGACTCAGAGTTTTTGTGTCGAGAAAGTCGTTTCCGTGGTTTTATTTACGATAGAAAATAAACGGTTTTTTATTTTCCGATTTTTACAACAAACAACATTTTTACACCTTAATTAAGCAAGTTAGTAAAGTAAGCAATAAGTCCCACTGCTGGGCACAGGTCATAATAATCCACCTGCCAGGCCCAGTAAGAATATTTGGAGGGGTATAGGTGTCACCCGGGACAAACTTGACCTTTACTGGTTGGGTTATTATTGGCGGTCAAGCTGTAGATCCTGGCTACACAGGAGTTGCAGCGGTGGGAACGAGAGGTGGGAATAGTCCCTTAGATATCAAGGCTAAGCTAAACGACTAAATGAACTTGGCAGTTGCATTTAACTTTTAACGTGCCTTCCGAAACACGCACATGCTTGTTGCACGTCCCTAAAATCCTAAATATCGTCGAAATGGTCACCCATCCATTACCAACCACGGCGTAGGTTGCTTGCTTAAGGGTTCGGCCAAACCAATGCGATCACAGCGCGATCAGCCGGCGTGCAGCGATGGCGACCAGACCTAAATGCATTGATCGCCATCGCTGCACGCCGGTTGATCGCGTTGGTTTGGCCGAACCTTAACTTTGATGATAGACCAAAGCGCTACTGAACCACTAAAGTTTAGAATAAAAAAAAGGCCACAGAAACCAGAATTTATCGAACTACACTCGACAGCAAATAAATCGCACCACCCGCGACAAGCACTTTCAAACGTATGCATCCCCACTTCACACCAATATTGGTACCATTCAAAAGCCTAGTTCTAAACTTCATTTCATTATAGGAAAGGTTTTTACCCCAAAAATGTTTCTTTAGAAGGATCCAGAGTCACTTCTTCAAAAAATAGATAGTTACGCTTGAGCCAACTTTTATGACTATAAAACTGTTAAGTTGGGATTAATCGCTATCCATCTGTTAAAGAGGACACGTCTGATCATTATTTGGTTTTATAACCATAAAATTTGGTCTAATTGATCCCAGAGGTGAGCCCAAAGTGAGGTCTTTTTTCAAGTCACATTTATGGTATATGTTAATCATTTATTAAGAAACTAGCTTTCCGCCCGCGGCTTCGCCCGCGTGGAATTTTGTCTGTCACAGAAAAACTTTATCGCGCGCGTCCCTGTTTCAAAAACCGGGATAAAAACTATCCTATGTTCTTTCCCGGGACTCAAACTATCTCTATGCCAAATTTCATCAAAATCGGTTGCGAGGTTTAAGCGGGAAAGCGTAACAGACAGACAGACAGACAGACAGACAGACAGAGTTACTTTCGCATTTATAATATTAGTTGGGATTAAATGTGTTTTTCTTTAAGGATATTTATTGGGCTTTCAAATAACACCAATATTGTTGGGGCACCATTATTGTGTCAAAAGAAAATCTTTAAAGTTCGCGTCGCGGGTGGTGCGATTTATTTGCTGTCGAGTGTATTTGTCCAAACAAAACACATAGACATTACCAACTTTACACACAGTAATTTGGATTTAATGAGTTTCTGTTTAAAGCGGCTGCATCATTAGGCAATATAAACTCTTTTAGAGTACAATAAAATTGTTTTTACGTTACAACGCACCGGATTTACGAGGTTAAAAATACCCCGGTTTTTTTCTTCTAACTTACTGACTGTACATCGAGCAACATGCATCAGGGAGCTTCCAGACGAGCGACAGTATATCGGCGACTGCTTGCGATAGTAGTAGACGACGGTGACTATCGGCGCCTTTCGCTGTCATGACTCATGTTGAAACTCTGACTATAGGTTAGTGACTGCTTTACCTCCCTAATGGAGCTCAAAGACGATCGATATCGGTGACTGCTTGCGACCTAAGTCGGCGACAGGATATTCGCCGACGACAGATATTCAAATTAGACGACTGTCGTCGACGCATCGCGACTTCGAACAGAGAGTCACTATCCAGTTATTCATTCACTAAAGTATAGTCAGAGTCAACATGTCATGACAGCGAAAGGCGCGAGTCGGAGACATTCGCCGACAGTCACCTACACAGGCTACTACAGTCGCTGACCGTCGCCTACCACTATCGCAAGCATTCGCCGACATAAAGTCGCTCGTCTGTAGCTCTCTTATGTCGGTGAAATAGACTTGATTTTGCATCGAAAATGTAGTTTTATATGCTAGAAAAAGTAGCTATGTTTACTGAGATTTTTAAAGGAAATTGGCAGAGATTTAGATCCGAAGAACATCCATATTTTATTATTACGTCTGATTTAGTTTCCTCGTATAATTGAAATAATTATGAACACTATGAACAGTCAATCAATAACTCTCAGCAATTATTTTTTATAGTTATAAATTTCAGGAAAAAATCCGGTTTTGCTCAACAATAGATAGTTTTAACTGGATGATGAATTTTCAAGTAAGTATGTAATGTAATACGAAAATAATAGTAACACTAATTAGTTTTTCTGGTCTTTAGCTTTGTGTAGTTTTAGATATATGGCTTAAATGATTATATTGTATTCGCGTTTATTATTATATTCGTATTTAGTGCTCGTTCATCCATTAGTGAAAGAACTGTACAGTTGTGCACACAATAGTTTGCATTTTTATTGCAAAATCGCACTTAACACAACGACATAAGAGCCAGTGTTTAGCTAAATGTACCGTCTGTACAATGTGAAAAATCACTTCGTGTTTTAAAGAGTTAAATTGAGCATTTTATTAAAATTATTGTTCCAACTATCATACCAATTTAGCCTCAAACTACTCGTAGCTTGTAAGGCGACGGCACATCTTAAAAACGTCCAAGATCATCACACTAATATTTGCCTCCGATGGGATTCGAACCCGAAACCCGAGCTGGCGTATCTATAGTACGCTACGCAAATCACCATACCATGCAATTGCATACTTGATTGTTAATAAAAAAACTTAATTTTCTCGAAGTCGCTTAAACGGACAAAGGCCTCCCCCAAGGTTTTCCACAATGAACGGTCCTGCGCTGCCCGCATCCAGGCTCTTCCCACGACCTTTACCAGATCGTCGGTCCACCTAATAGGTGGCCTGCCCACGCTACGTCTTCCAGCAGTGGACGTCATGTGGCTGAAACGAACGAACGAACGAACGCTTAAACGACTCCTGTCTCTTAGACTTAGGACATGTTATATTTTTAACCGATTTACAAAAAGGAGGTTCTCAATCCGGTTGGTATGTTCTCCCGTGTTCCAATAAAGCGTTATCGTCCAAAAATCAAATAAACTTACACACTGTTATCTACACGGGTTGGTAGCTGATACGATGTTACATCGACGCCATTATGCCCAATAATCCCGGAACGCTGA
Source organism: Ostrinia furnacalis (assembly GCF_004193835.3). NCBI lineage: Eukaryota > Metazoa > Arthropoda > Insecta > Lepidoptera > Crambidae > Ostrinia > Ostrinia furnacalis. The sequence continues at coordinate 74,600 of NW_021135496.1, read as the reverse complement.
CAGGCCAAGTTGTGATAACGTTATCGATAAATACCGAGTACCTTTAGCATTACTATACTGTTTAACGCTAACGCTGATAGCTATTCCCACCTCTCGTTCCCGCTGAAACTCCTGTGTAGCCAGGATCTACAGCTTGACCGCCAATAAAAACCCAACCAGTGAAGGTCAAGTTTGTGGCGAAAAGTTAAACTGTCATTGGACCCGCAATGAATTTAATCAGAAGAACTTAGGACGCTAAAAAGTGTTTAATACAGTCATCGCCTCTCATGAATGTCACTGATTTGTAAACCTACGAGCATTTAGTTTTGTTTCAGTCAATCTCGAAATCAGTGGGGGATGACTATGTTCAGCAATGGACTGTGGCTGAAATGATGATGGTGATTTAGTTTGTTTAGGTAGGTATGTCATTACGTCTTATCATCAGATTATGTGACTAATGCTGGATTTCTATATTCAATCTTAATCCAAATTGGACGGATTTGGATTGTCAACTGTCAAATTTTAAAATGTTTTTGGCCAAAATATCTGCGGTTTTTGATGCTTTTACATTTTTATATTGTTTATAAGACTATTTAAACAATATTAAAGTGTAAATGCGTCGAACATTTTGGAAATATAATCTAAAACTGAATTCAATTTGACAGTTGTAATCCGGATTTGGACAAGGATTGAATATAGGAATCGGGCGTAAGTCTACAGATAGACATAGGTAGACCCCATCTTTAGAATAATCTCTTCAAAGTTCAAATGTACTCGTACTAAACCTTAAAATAGAAGACTTGAACAAATTAGGGAAACGCTTCATTGTTAAGAACTGTTTATATTTTGTGAACAACTTTATTTTGTCATCGAAAAGTGCTACCCAATTCTCACAAACGTTTTCTACAAATCTGTGATTCGTAGGAGCGTTCTATCGTTTCTACTCTCGTTAACGCGTACAAAAACAGTCGCGTCTAGCACTGTATTATCCCAATACCACATGCAAGACAACCGCCCATAACCCACGTCCAAAACCCCCAGCTGTCCAAACTAGCTACTGTTCACTGCTGCTCTGTGGCACGTGTTCATGGCGACTGATAAGTGTTATCGCCGATATTCGATAGTACATTATTGATTCGCTGATAAAAACACGCTTTCTATGCGCGTAGAGATTTTTATTTGACTTGTTTTTGGCTGTTTTACGATGGCCATAAAGTTGTAGGTTTTTTGAGCGAATACAGTTTTTTTGTTTATGGTTATAATTTCAGCCACAGGACGTCCACTGCTGAAAATAGGTCTTCCCTAATGATTGCCAGATTGGCCGGTTCGAAGCAGCTTCCTTCTACCTTTATAAGGTCGTCTGTCCATGTCCATATCATGGTCGATGTAGAGAAGCTGTATGTTAACAATGGTTCACACTACGTATCTTGCTCTATGTTGCACTAATGGTGAATTTAACCTTCACAGAGCTGTGGCTGTTGCTAAGTTTAGGTCAAGTTCATATAGAAGTCCATTGTAGCAAATAAGTTGAAACAATAATGTTGTATCTTGAAATAATTAACATAATTTACTTAAAGTTTAATAAACAAATACTAACCGAATTGAGAACCTCCTCCTTTTGTTGAAGTCGGTTAATAAAATGATAGTAATTTCATTCGAATTTCTGGGACGCTAGAACTAGGGAAATTCTAACAGCAATTTTACATTAGTTTCTTATTATAGATCATTTTATCGATCGCAATGCGTACCACGATAAGATCTTTTACATCATAATGTTATCCGATTTCTTATCTAAACATGTTTTTCAATGTAACTAGTGGGTATAATAGAGCAAGGAAACGATTAAGTGATAAACGTACTCAATTGAAAATTAATATGCATAGCTCTTTATAAATACTAAAATTATAACATTTATTTAATGGCGCAGTTATACTATGGAAATTGATCGAGGCACATAGTGTAAACACGCACATTAGTACGAGCTTCGCCGTGCGTCGCCAATACTTCGGTGTGCGTGCTCGCGATTCTGTTCGATCAATTTCCCGCATAGTGTAACTGCACCATAAGTGTTAGTAAAAATATATAAAAGTTTTTATGGGAGTTTCAACCTTATTATAATAAGCATAGTGTAAAACATATTTATGCTCGTGACTAGAAAACAATAAAATATTTCACTATCTCTAGGGCTGTCTTTCAAGATAGTAAGACGCATTATTTAGAGTGCTAGCAGAAATATGAAAGTTTTACTATTATTGATACATATAAGTTTATGTAATCGTCTATAAGCAAGCGATGCTTTGATCCTATAATTTTGCATTTATAGTGCTAAATATCTCATAATATTTATCTTAAAATCAGCTACCTCAAGCGGGAATCGAACCTACGACTGCCGGGCGACTGGTTTTATTTTAACACGTACCAAGATAACACAAAATTAAGATAGTAGGTATCTACTCCAGAAATCTTTACCAATATTATAAATGCGAAAGTAACTCTGTCTGTCTGTCTTGCTTTTACGCCTAAACCACTGAACCGATTTTGATGAAATTTTGCATAGAGATAGTTTGAGTCCCGGGAAAGGACATAGGATAGTTTTTATCCCGGTTTTTGAAACAGGGACGCGCGCGATAAAGTTTTTCTGTGACAGACAAAATTCCACGCGGGCGAAGCCGCGGGCGGAAAGCTAGTATTCCAATAACTTAATTTTTAATCACCAATTTTGTCCTGACCCTGACCAACAAATCCAGAACTTTCCAAGCAGTCGTGTTCAGCTAATCTAACACAATTCAATCGCCAATTAAAGTTAAGCATGCAAATTCCTCGGGATCGAACCTTGGACAGCGATTAGCATATTCAATGCCAGTAACGGAAACAAGTAGCGACAAATGGTCGCAGATGCACTAACTTGCATAAGTAATGCATTGTGAAGGTGACGGATCGGGTTGCTGGAAGCGGCAGATTATAATATGAATCTATACTAATTATTATAAATGCGAAAGTAGCTCTGTCTGTCTGTCTTTCTTTCACGCCTAAACCATTGAACCGATTTTGATGAAATTTGGCATAGAGATAGTTTGAGTCCCGGGAAAGGACATAGGATAATTTTAATCCCGGTTTTTGAAACAGGGACGCGCGCGATAAAGTTTTTCTGTGACAGACAAGATTCCAAGCGGACGAAGCGGCGGGCGGAAAGCTAGTAATATTATAAAGCTGAGCAGTTTGTTTGCTTTAACGCGCTAATCTAAATTATTTTTGTATTGGATAGCCCATTTATCGAGGAAGGCTTTAGGCTATGTAACATCACCCTACAGCTAAAGCCAATAGCAGTAAAGAAAAATGTTGCAAAAACGGAAAATATTATTTAAACTATTTTCACGGGTACGAAGTTAAGAATAATAATCTAAAGTAAGTATGACTTTTTCTCCTTACTTCACCTGGGTTATCTGAAAGAGATCGCTTCTATCGGGTAAGACCGCCTAAATTGTGCTTTTTCGAACTTGTACATATTTCTTATGCCAGTCCTCTCCCAATCTACCCTTTACCCTCGCTATGACCACATCAACCTGCTCATTCGGGGTACTTTGGTTCTTGATTCAATAATCAACTAATGGCATTTTATAATTAATATTAAACATCCTGATGTAGCAAGGATTCTATCAAAAAGTCAATAATATCCTGTTTAATCAAAATTTAATGACAGCGCTCTGTTTACACAAATTCTTTAGCTATCTTGAAGGAAGATTTCGGTTCTATCTCTTTCTTTCTTTCACTCAAGACCGCAGATAAGAGGAACAGAAATCGCTTGTGTTTATTATAAGATATACACAAAAATGGAAAAGAGCTGATAAGCTTCTAAAGGATGAGTTACCTTTCCCCCGGGACAAACTGGTTAGGTTTTATTGGCGGTCAAGCTGGTAGATCCTGGCTACACAGGAGTTGCAGTGGTGGGAACGAGAGGTGGGAATAGTCCCGTTAAAAAAAAGTATCCAAGTAACTTCAATCAAACCCAGGTGCAACAAAGCTTTGCCTGACCACTTCCAGTGCATTCTGCAAATCCAATACAGGCCAATGCAACTGCCCACATAAACCCTATCATAGGAAGTATGTTGCGCCCACGCACCTCTCAATATGGCCCGTGAAATTAATAACTAACACTGAACGCATTGAATTGTAAATGAGCTCAATCATACCTCAAGTTCTGTAACTCAGTTCGCTATCTACGAATTATCATAAATGTCAAACAGTGCATTATTTTGCATAAATATGGCGTAATGAGTTAACGCACATGTTCTAAGGTAATTATTGTTTTAATGAAAAAAGTTTCCAGTCGAAACGTTTACCAGTGTACTACCATGTTAGGGAGTGATAGCTGATAGCTTGAAGAATGTTTTTTATCTAGAACCTTGCTGAAATATGTGACTCATTGAAGAGACTAGCATCCTCTTAGATTTATTTTTTCATAAAATCTTTTGGATGAAAACATAGTAACTTACAGACTGGCACATCCAAATTAAACGCTGGGGAATCATATTTATGTTTGTAATAAATGCTATTTAAAAACAAATAACTGCACATTTTGTTGTTTGAAATTTCGTATCGAGAACATGCATTCCTATTAAAAAAAATCTCTTTGTTCGATAAGCAATTTAAAATTCGAAAAAGGAATATTCGTGATTTTTCTTTTTTTTTGGATAAGGAATTTATAATTTGAAAAAAGAACTTTATGCTTACCAGTTTATTCTATACAGTTACTTATTTGTTTTTCTATCAAGTCTCATAATGATATGGTCAGTCAGCTAAAAGGTACTTGACAATCTTCACCATCAAGGTATATTTTTATGGGAAAATCACACCTATTCCAACCACACAAGATACCGTATTTAGCTTGATCTGCTATTAAGAAAAATGGTAGTATATTAGCAATATATTGCAAACTGGTAATTGGCTACAAGGATCATGTAATTATTATAATGGGGTCGCATAACTGACTGGACTGAAGATAACTAGAAAACTTATCTTATTACTTGACCCGACAAGATCGCAGTATTAGAAATTGTTGATTATAATATTTAGAAGTTAAATTGTTTTTAGGAAAGTAGAGATTAGGATTTTACTTTATTGATCGAAAAGCGAAATTTAAGCCCTTTCAAAATTTGAGCAAAAAGCATAGTTTTTCTATTTTTAAACAGGTAAGAGAGTTACATATTGGTCCACCCAATGATAAGTAATCATCACCACATTGACAGCTGGCTCAAAAAAGCCTTTAGCCATTTTATTGCCTCAATGTAATAAAAAATCCTTCTTTGAAAACGGCTAAAATAAATAAACTGTCATTTTAGTTAGCCTGTCATTTGTTTCAATTTTAGGCAATAAGACAGTCTACCGTTTTGTAACTCAACTGCCTACCTCTTAACCATTATGGACCCGCTCGTCTGCTCGATATTTTCATTTTTCGATGAGAAACCCGCATGATTACGTGGTCTAAGATATTATTAATGCTAATTACTTACTGTAACTCTCGGCTCTGGTAATTGGTTCTCTATTATCATAATTGGTAATTATGTCGTTACCTCCCCCCTACCCCCTACTGGACCAGCGTCCTTGTAGCTAAGTGCTAGTTTGTCACACTGAGATTCAAGTGGGTAGTCATCTTAGTATGTTCGATTGATTTTTTTATTATAGACGTATAATAACTAGCTTTTGACTGAGGCTTCGCGTGAAATTTTGTCTGTTACTGTCACAGAAACTTTATCGCGCGCGTCTCAAAAATCGGGATAAAAACTGTCTTATGTCCCTTCCCGAGACTCAAACTATTCAAAGTATTCAACTGTTCAAAGGTTTAGGTGTGAGAGCGTAACAGACAGACAAGAGTTACTTTCGAATTTATAATATTGGTATTGGTAATTAACTAAGAAATCACTCGTATCAGAGTAACTTGAATGATTACGAATTAAAAGCTAGAGTTAATTGCATCAAGCAGTTAGGTAATTAATTACTTTTATCTATTTCAAGTAGGTAGTGGTTAACACTACAGTACACGCGCCCCTTTTTTTACACCAATACACGCGCGGCCTACTCTGGTAAGCCAATTTAAAATCACTGTAAATCAGCTTGTAAGCAATTTATGAATAAAATTACTATGTAAATAATAAAAGTGTTTATTATAGTTATTTTATAATCAAATTTTCTTTATAATACTATTTGGGATCAAACATTATAAACGGATTTAAAATTTGTAATTTTTTGGACCAAAATTGCACTCTGAAATCCATGTTAGAAAAAAAATTATTTACTGAAAAAATATGATTTGTTTTTTATCTTTCATAGTATTCAAGACTTTCTACTACCTGGTACACGGGGTAAATCCATTTTTTGAAAGTCTTCCATATTTTTTTTGTCGAGTGATTTCGGGCTTTTGAGTAGACCTGCAGTTTTGACGGCCTATTTTAGAAAAATGCGCAGATGCTAGCGACCCAAGCTTTACTGGCTTATTGACAAATTTAGTAAAAAAGGCTTTCCTGGAATGCCAGCTCTCTGGCGCAAGTTTTTAAAAAGTTATAGCGTAAAATGTTACCCTGGTCTACTATAGTAGGCCACGCGTGTACTCTAGTGTTAATGGACCTGACACATTTTTTTAAATTTCTTCTCCGACCGATATTCCTCGCTGAGCATACTCGTAATCTCGTATAAGCGTTAATAAATACTAATTACCTAAATATGCGAACAAGGTCGAACTAATAAGGATTTGGAGTTAAGACACAATAAAGTTGATGTCAGTAGTTCCATGGAGCATGGTATGCTTGGGACTGAGTTTGTGTCTTATTGTTTGTAAAACCATCCAAAAATAAGCTCTCCGCCACTCTTGTGATACCATTGGTTAAAATACAGTGTGAGTCACGTTAAAGTGTACATATGAAAATAGATAAAACTAGACCTGTTTTTATCGACAAAAAAGAGGTCAAATTTTTTTTGAGATTTTTTTTTAATTTTTTATAGAATTTTTTTTCTTCCAATTACTTATTGTAAAGAAAACGTAATAACTTTTAAACTAAGCGGTATATCCTAATAAAATAAAAACAGTAATAATGCTAAATAACAGGCGATACTAAAAAAACACATAAAATACACAAAAAAGGCCAAAAAATAATAAAAAATTATACTTTTTGAAAAAAATCTGCGTAAAAATTCGTGTTTTTTTTGGTTATTTGATAAATTTCTCCAAAAAATGCCCCTATAACCGGTGGTTTTTATTACTTTGTATTGTTCTCTATCGTATCACCTTGTAAAAACAAAAATCGCATGTCTCTATCCCTATCACAACATTTGCTATGATCGTTTGAACAAAGGCCTGCCACAACATTATTCTCCGCTACAGGTAGAGACAATTTTAATTTTCACTAAAATGCTTATTTTACTTCGAAATCTTTTGTTTTTATTTGAAATCTAACTTGTCTTTATCAAAATTACAAATCTAGAGCCATTTTCAGTTTTGTTGTTAACGAAGCGTTGAATGGCGCGCTCGGAGAGGCTTAGTTCAAATGAACATTGCAAACGTTGTGATAGGGATAGAGACATGCGATTTTTGGTTTTACGAAGGTAATACGATAGAGAATAATACAAAGTAATAAAAATCACCAGTTATAGGGGCATTTTTTGGAGAAATTTATCAAATAACCAAAAAAACACGAATTTTTAAGCAGTTTTTTTTTCAAAAATTATAATTTTTTGTTATTTGTTGGCCTTTTTTGTGTATTTTATGTATTTTTTTAGTATTGCCTGTTATTTAGAATTATTACTGTTTTTATTTTATCAGGATATACCGCTTAGTTTAAAAGTTATTACGTTTTCTTTACAATAAGTAATTGGAAGAAAAAAAATTCTATAAAAAATTAAAAAAAAATCTCAAAATCTTTTTGACCTCTTTTTTGTCGATAAAAACAGGTCTAGTTTTATCTATTTCAATATGTACACTTTAACGTGACTCACACTGTATATCCACGCTCGTAGCAAATGTAACGAGACATGTAAGAAAAACAATTATTTTGATATACTTGATAATATCAGGATTAGTCAATAGACTTCCAGTTCTTATGATAAACCTGATATAATGCTAATGCCACATTTATCCGAGGATATTCCAAGACCAGAACTGTGAATAAAACCGGTTTCATTCCGAAGTGAGCTTGCTGAATCTCCCCATATTGCTGCAAGAACCCATCAAGAGTCCAGTTTATAGAGTTATAAATTTTAATTTCGCACCGCATGCCTTTTCATGGGGACGTAATACAGTATCGCCATCGGTCCATTGAGAATGTACGGGATTAGGGATCAGGGATGAATGGTTCTTGCTAACCAGGCTGGGATTCAAGGAAATGTATCTGGAACATCTAGATAAGATTAATCTTTTACGAGCTGGATCGGATCTGTTGAAAATGTCCTTTTAGTTAGACATAGATGACTGAATTTATGTCTTTTTATATCCAGTGCCACTGATGAGATATTAGTAAACCTTTTAAAACTGTCCCATGAATCAAATACGATACACGACTCTGCTCCTGGCCAGAAGATTGATTGATCAAAGACGGTTGTATTTTTTAATGTAACTGTATAATACATAATAATATTTGTTTGCACGAGAACAGTAAGCCCAATTATTGTTCAACAATTAATTTGACCAACCATGCCATTACCAGATGAAAAAATACGTCCGCAATTAGGCGTATTTTTTCAACTGGTAATACTACATATGTAGTATCGTTCTTTTCTGTTTTCTTAACTGTGTGCCTAAGAAACAAGTTTGAAATCATGTCGAGCGGAAACAGAGACAAGAGCGCGTTTGTTTTCTAAATATAGAATCGACGACTCGCGCGCAGATGCTGCTTCGTTTGGAGGGAAACGTCATTAATGTCAAACTTAGTTCTATTTTGGGCCGGTGGAGGCGCTGTTTTGTGTCCTTGTATGTAATTGTAAGTTAGATGGACATCCAAGTGTATTTGGGACTTATTAATAGTATTTCAAAATTTTAATCGAGCCTACCAAAACCAAATCCTTTTCGTTTCCACCACTTCTGCAACTCCTGTGTTGCCCATAAGCCACTTTGGCACCTTAAAGTTAGAAACTTTAAAATAGGCTGTTAAACCTGTTTTTATTCACAGCTGGTTATACATTTTCAGATCTAACCTGCTGGATTATTGTAATATCAAAAGATTTTATCATTCCAATCATGTTTGAAATTAACCAATTAAAAGCCAAACCGTAAACCAAAGTTCGAATTAATTCTAATTGTGCTTCATACAATGGACATTCAAGCTTATTCTATTCTCGGCACAAAATGGCATAATAAACCGTTTCCACGAATCCTGTCTGCCCCTGGTTCCGACACAATCGACATTTATTTCGAACTAAGCATTTGGTATCTGTGGGCGAGTTAGCGAAAGTGACAACTATAGCGAACGTGTAGACAGTAGATTCGGCTGAAACAAAACCTTTTTTAGTCTGTTTCTCGCTTACGAACAAACTTGCTTACGGAGTTTTAAACCTACTATGTACATATTTTACTCTAGTTTCTACGGACTCATCTGTTGGAATTGTATTTTGTGACCTAATAAAGCAATAAAAGAACACCAATATACTATTGGGTAGTGTTGGGGCTGTGCTTGAATCAGTAACGATATAGTGAGCGTTTAAAGTTCCGAAGTTAACTACATATTAATAAAACCATTTAGTTTTTCAACCGACTTCAAAAAAAAAGGAGGAGGTTCTCAATTCGACCCGTATGTTTTTTTTTTTTTTTCTATGTTTGTTACGCGATAACTCCGCCAATTATGAACCGATTTTCAAAATTCTTTTTTTGTTCGATAGGGTACACTTCTGAGGTGGTCCCATTGTCACCAAGTCAGGATCTGATGATGGGATCCTAGGGAAATCGAGAGCAACCCTCAAATTTTATAGGCACGTATATCGTTTTTCAAACTTTTTCTTAAGTTATTCATATATTTGCTCCTGGAAATCATCATCTCATATTGATGAGCTGATGATAGAAGGTAAAACTCCTTAATGCTTAGGAGTTGGAGGATAATTCTTTAAATATTATAAGTACAAATAGACCAACAGTTGTATTCTTTCATGTTTTTAAGGTGGGCTGACGGTTTAAGGTCTTTTTAGGTTTCCTATATGGTAACCTGAATTTTGTAGGGAATATTATTTTACACTAGACATGAAGAGTATGGTCTCAATGTACTGCCTACCTTCAGTGGTAACATCAAGGTAATAATTAGTTAACTAAAAAGCAATAAATAAGTAAAATTTTATAAAAAAAAACGACTCCAGAAGTATCAATCATGGTATACCTACATAAATATTAATTCGTCCTAATAAATAAGTAGGTTATTAGTAATTATTTTTCTACTTTTTAATGTAGGTTTTTTGGAGTCGGTTTTATTTTTTTTTATAAAATTTTACTTATAGGTGTCCCTTTTCTAACCATGAGTTGATCTAAACGTACTTACTGACTACATTTCTACTGTGCGACAACCGTGACAATAGTAAATACTAGTTTTACACTTTATTACATCAAACTCGGACTTTATTGAGCAAATCACAATAGTAACATAATAACCGTTTCGATTTGATCTAACCGGTCTGTGCTAAGTGTTCTTTGGCGAAGCAAAAACTCGACGACAAATTGCGATAGTTACCATAGAGACTCAACGAGAAACTTCGCAATTTAGTCTATGGTACTCGTCATACAGGCTCTGACCACAACGGAAATCGCCAAGCCATTGACTTTTTCTAGACCAACCGTAGTCAATGGAATCTTGATATTCAGCCTCATGAAGCATCTACAATCTACATGGTAAGGGCCCTTTCCTTTTTGCTTTACACATAAATGGAACAACAAAAAAAACTAGTTTACTCTCTAAACACACAAAGGTTTCCAAAAAAAGATTAAAATGCAACCGTGACCTCTTCACAAATTCCTCGTATCAAATTGAAAATTACTGGCCACATAGAAAGAAACCCGTGTTCCTTTTTCAAAGTAAACACTTCCAATTTAAATGGCCGAAGCAGCCAAAGGCATCAAAACACACGGCATAATAAAACCTGCGCGTTGGACATATCTAAAAACCGCGCGCGCGTAAAAATTTCGACACGGATCAAATCCAATTCACGACTGAACGGAAACTGTAATCGAAAAGAAATCGAAACTCAGAAAATTGTACGTACAAAGCGTATTGTAATGGTATCACGTACGATAATCGATGCTATTATGACATGTACGGGAGAATCGCGCCTAAGTATAATCCAATATTTATCTCTAACTTCATTGCTCGGATTCAGATGTTTCTTTCATTCCGCACACTGAGCCTTTGTTGCGAGCGAAAGGGACAACTGACTTAGGTGTTGTTTGCAATCGCTTCAACGCGACAGGTAAATTCGTCCACAAAAGATGTGGGAGTTTGTTTATTAGAAATACCTTCGCGCAGGTAGAGGTTCATTGTGGCACATCCCTATCGAATAATAGAATTTTCGGAAATAATACAATGCGTAATTTATGTAGGTTGAAATACAATATTTCATGTAAAAACTTCGGAAACGTTGGTACCTGTGTGGAGTTTTTTGGCGCCATTTTGTTACGAATGTTTTGGGTTCGTTTAGCTTCGGTTCCTGTGGTATTGTTTGTTTGTTTTACGGGCAATTTGCTTGGATAAAGACATGTCTATGGCCCAGATGTTATCTCGCGTTATTTGTGGCGAAGTTAATTGAGTGGTTGACTCATTACGAAAGTGTGATGTTAATCTGCGCCGGATTATACATAATGAGGTCATTTACCGCATTGCCTTATGAATATTTAAATACCTCGACACATATTCGGTGGTGTAAAAAAATTTGGTCTGTTTTATGATCTTTTTATTGTCCAGAACGGGGTCTTATCAAACTGTTGGAAAACATTTCGAACAGTGAACGCGTAATTTTTTACGATAACTATAAATAAAAATTAAATTATTCGAATTCGTTGTGAATAACTACAATTTGGAATTGGGGCGTATCTTTATTCTTGTTTGGGAGTGTGAAATTTTGTAAATACATGAAACGGAACGCAATTTGTAATATTATAAACAGTATTTCCGACCTTATTCTTTAGTTTATAAAACGTGCTATCGCTTGCTGGTAAATTCTGTGATGCAGTAAATTTGCTCAAAGGCGATTGCGATTCAATATATTGTGATCTCATCGAGTTATTCAAGTACAAATACGGGGAATACGTTCAATAGGCCGCGTAGAATGGACCTACCTGGGTTTGACACCTGCTGTTTGTCTACGGCCGGCCACAGAGCATAAATCGAAGCGCCGCGTGAAGTCATTTGTAGGTTGGTAGGCTTGATCTTTGTCTATGGCCCACATTTTTTTAAACTCACAAAATTATAGTGCTGTCATTTGTTTAGTAGTGACGTGGCGTAGTTAAAAAATGCCACACATATAGTTATAATTAACTGTAATTTGAAATATTTGTGGGAAAAACGCTTTTATTGTGAGACTATTTTACAATAGACGAACAGATTTCTACGTGTTTTTGCTTATTTATATTTGTTGTAAAGAGCAATTACGATTAAAGCGAAGCGTTTGTTAGGTGTAATAACTCCGAAGAATTTTAATTAGACGAGTTAATGATATAAGTAGTTGATACTTCAATAGGCCACGAACGATCGCGTTCTCCCAGAGAAAAAGTTGCAATACATTTTTATAATTAAATTAATTAACGTTTTTTTAACCTTTTTAACAAATAATCCACGTATTTTATATCGTAAACTTTCGGTGTTGTTCCTTAATTTTTTAATTTGGAATTCAACAAAAAGTAGCGTTGAATTTCTAATAATCGCAATTTATTATTATAATGAGGTATTTACTGGTTATTATTGGTATTAAATGCGATATATAATTAACATACATTTAGCAATTAGTTGTAAGCAGTAATTAGTAATATTGGCGCCAATCTTAATGGGTACCCGCTCACTGAACCTATAAATAAGGGGGCGTCCATAAATTACGTGAGACTTTTAGGGGGGGGAGGGGGACAACAAAAACCTCACTAAATGTCACGTGGGAGAGAGGGGGGGTCTCGGGAAATATCACGTATTTTTTCCACAAGAAATAGAGAAATAGAGTTTGCCAGAAAACTGGGTTAAATCTTAAGTAAAAAAATTGGCTAAGTTCGTGTCGTGCCACGCGCAGTGTAGGGTTCCGTAGTTGTCCGTCGTTATCACAATATATTTCAGAAGTGAGCAATTACTTAATCTAAAGCACAGAATAAGTAATAGTACAGGTACAGAAGGATTACTCCGCAAGACGATTTAAATAAATGCGAGACTTGCTACGACGCGATACAGTGGAATTCAGCTCGCACAGCACTACGTACCTACAATTTTATTCACCTACAAGTTTTGTCTCTTTCTATCGCGTGCCTCTGAACTCTTCTTACGCTGTTAGGGTTGCTGTCTAGTAGTTTCTAGTAAAAAAAAAATTAATCTACTTCTTTGTAATGAGGTACGTATTAGGTAAGTACGCATTCATTATGGAAAACCTTGGGAGAGCCCTTTGTCCAGCAGTGGACGTCATTAATTGGCTGAAACGAACGAACGCATTCTGAGCAGTAGTCATGGTAGGTTAGGTTCCTATAGTATCCTAAGAATTATTGATTACCTACATGGCCAACATACCTTTCAGCATCTTTGGGAAGCGAAAAAAAAGATAAATCCGGTAGATTTCTTTTCGAATTTAAACACCCGAACGCCGCACAATAATATTTCTTTCTCATTATGTCCATTTTTAAATAATACTTCGATCATAGAATTAGGTACTACAACGCACGCCAGCGTCCTGACGGGCGCGCGCGTGACACTCGACTGATATAATACCCGCCGGCGGGGCGCTTCGCTGTAGGTAATTATCGGATGTACCGCGCAGAGTGAGCCAGGCCTGTCTAAAGTCACTTTTAATATTTTCTTCTAAGGAATTTTTATTAGGCATGAAATTTTATAATACATGAGTAAAACGACTATTACTCTTGAACTAACTGATCTATCTTAACCTCTATAGTGTTCCTTGAAAGTTCATAAAAAGCACTATAATCTTGAATTTTTCCAGATTTATCAAGCCAACAGTTTAGTTTTTAGCGGGGGGGACCCCTACTCGGACAAAAATTGGCACTTTAAACTAAAAAATGTTAAACATTTTGCAAACGGATCCCTAAATCGAAAAATGGTCTTAGAAACCCCTAAGCCATTTAAAAAGACCTATCCAAAGATACCCCACACGATGGGGTAGAAGACGAAAAAAAAATCATCCCCACTTTACATGTAGGGGAGCTACCCTAAAAAAATTTTTTTTTCTAAATTTTATTCTACCGTTTTGTCGGCGTGATTAATATACATACCTCTACAAAATTACAGCTCCATAGTGCCAATAGTTTCCAAGCAAAACCTCGGACAGACAGACAGCCAGACATATCGAAACTATAAGGGTTCCTTGTCAGGACTAAAAAATGATATTTGTATGATGATAATGTCATTTTATTCTATACAATCTAAAAACAAATAAAACTAAAAATGCTTCCGTCTGCATGTGTGAATACTAAAATGCAGATAAATGACGAAATTAAGAAAACTATAAAACAAGTTCTCTTTTTATCAAAATCTATTTTGCTAGATTATTAGTGATTTTATAGAAAGGAACAATGTGACCCTAGTACTAACCGCTGTCACTACACATGTTTTCTGGATCTATTCGTAATCAGTGGGCTCAGTGCGACTTTACATCAATCGTCATCCGCTAGCGACTGCGTAAAAAATGATTGTACAGCGTCCCTAGCAGATACTTTCAAGAACTAAAATCTTCAACTTTATAGATCTTTTTGATGCACTCGTTAGCGACAACGTTAAAGCACACAAAAAAAATGTTTCTCAGTTATATTACTCCAAAACTATTAAATTTCGGTTTTTTTAATATCACGTGAGATTTGGGGGTGGGGGAGGGGGTTAGGCAAAATCTCACCAAATCTCACCAAGGGGGGCGGGGGGGTTGAAAAATAGCCAAAATTGTCTCACGTAATTTATGGACGCCCCCTAAAGGTAGAAGTGAACTATCTTCAGACCAGTCAAAGATTGGTGTTTTTTATTCGAAAATTACGTAATTTGAACATGGAAATAAAAAAATACTTGTTACAACCGATTAATGAACTAACTAAAAAGTTTCATCCACTTTTTACTAATAAATTACACTACTAAACTAGCGATTCAAAGATTTATCACATGTTCAAATATTATTACATATCATGTAATTTAAACGTGAAATTAATAAACAAACTTATTAAAATGATAATTAGCTAATGATAAATAAGTGTCTGTTTTAATTAATGTTATACTTTTTGCATAACAATATACTGAGATAGTGACCTACATCATAAAAATGACGCGAGGACAACGACCGATCGCTAATTAAAAAACAAGTGACGATAAAAAAGCGCTTATTAATATTGCCGCCATATGTCTTGATCTTCAAATGTCTATGTCACAATATTGAACAGTGAATCCGTCAACAAAATTATTGTAGCTTCATCAAATTCAATATTTTTTTCAACTACAAATAGACACCGATAAATACAATTTTAAATGATAACTCAAAATTAGCTTTAATTCCCAACGGTATGGGATGATGAAATCTATAATTAGACATTGACACCTATGCGTGTATGAAAAACGCTAAAAACATCATTTCGTACGTCAACAACATGTCAATTATGAATGGATGGTCACTAATTCACGTAACGTATAGATCGTTTCATCCACGAAGACGCGCCCCACCATTCTTCCGCTAATGTTTTAGTGTTATCGGCACTCGCTAAATTATCCATGAGTGTGCACGCACACTACAATAATGACGCTCGGATTGCTCGGATCAAACTCTCCGCACACCGCGCTTCCCTCGACAAAAAATTGGTGGAGCGCGTCTTCGTGGATAACAGTAACATACCAGAAAACAGGTCAATTAAAGGCAAACAAATTAACTAAATTAGTAATAATGACAAAAACACTTACCTCACTCTCAGTCCAATCGATAAGACTAGACTTCTCTTCCAGAAGGTTCTCGGAGCTTCTCTTCTCGTCCTCTCCGTCGCCTTCGTCCTTAAACACTTTGACCTCATCAGTGGAGCCCAGGTCGTCACCGCCAGAGCTCGCTGCGGAGCTCGAGTGCGCATGCGGCATTTTCATATACTAGCCCCAGCTCCCATTATCCCATCCCAAACACCCAAACTATCTGTCATCCATCACAAACACTACGCCCCCATTTCGTGTGCCACTACGAAAATGGTCCTTCGAGCCGGATCACCATAAGTCTACAGTTTCGACGCTTAGGCTACTTAGGCGATTGTCTTAACTACTGAGATCACAGATAACTTTCAGGTCGAACTTAAGCTAATGGTGAGGTGTTCCGTTTGATTTCGTGCCGGGATGTATCTGAAAAGAAAGGGAGCGGATTAGTTTTTGTGAGACATCTTATTATCTGAGGGTTATGGGTCAGAATCGGTTACACAATATTTTAGGTCAAGCCCCTTTCGAGCCATACGTCAACAGCCACTTTTGGCGGGGAGCCAAGATATAGTATCTTTGGATATATTTTACGCGGACCGGTAAAGGAGATGGACTAATTTATGTTATTTTTTAAGAGAACCACTTAAACACGTTTCGATTTGCACTGTGTACTTTATTCTTCGTCGAATAAACAAAGGCGTCGAAGATTAAAGAGATATCAATTGTTCCCTTTTTGTTTCCGACGTTTAATAAGGAAATCGCTTGGATCCGTAATTAGTTTCTCCTTGTTTGCAGAAGTCGATTGAAAATGATATCGATTTATGGGCCATTTGGTGGAGCTAACGGAAAGTGCTAATCGTAAGAAATATTATTTAAAATGCCTTTCATTTCAATACATTATAGAAGTCATATTTCTTTCTTACAAATGAATCTATTACTGGAAAATGGTATTTAAAGTCCGTTCCTATACATATTATAGTTCTTGCAACTCACGAAGGCGACAAATATGGTTTAAAATGCCTTTCATTTCAATACATTATAGAAGTCATATTTCTTTCTTACAAATGAATCTATTACTAGAAAATGGTATTTAAAGTCCGTTCCTATACATAATTATTATAGTTCTTGCAACTCACGAAGGCGAGTGAGCTTTATTTGTGTATGTACGTGTACATGCACATTACGATAGTGTAATATATCAAAACTGTAACAGAAAACGAACAGTAACGAGCTACCACATATGTAAAGCTCACTCGCCTTCGTGAATTGCAACAACTTTTATTGTCATTTTAGTGCATGTACAGGAAACAGTTTTACAAGTCAAGCGAGCCTAAAGCATTCCACATACATTTCCTCGCGTACGACAATCATACCATCAAATGGAGCATAACCTTACAGGATACAAGTTGCGCGGGCGCACAGAATGTCAAAGCTGGTATGTCACTGAGGTGCGATCGCATGAATAATGACGGCACGCCTGGTGAGAGCTATGCATGTCAATCAGGGAAGATTTAAAAACGTTTAGAACTGAAATTATGGTCCTTCGAGCCAGATTTTTTAAATATAAATACTTTCAAAGTTAATAAAATAAGTACATATTAGAACTTTGGTGTGGGAATATGAGTCTATTGAAAACAGCTTTTTTTCAGATTATGGAATTAATTATGTGCGTTGAGTATAATTCTATTATTACCTAAATGTTATCAAATCATAAATAATCTTTTTGGATGTTGAGAAAATGAAATAATCTGTATTTATAAGGCTTTGAATCGTCAAAATAATCCCAACGTTAAATATAAAAAGTCCTAACAACCCACACGCATTGAATGAAAGAAAAATTCCAAAAGATGTAGAAATGACGTCGTTATGTAAACAGATTTAAAAATAGCCCTCTATCTTACATTTTATTAAAGACGTTTGCACGTAAACATACAATATTTGATTACGATTATTAATCAAATCACAGAAACTACGAGTAAATAGAAATTCGATGCAGGAAACGGGTCGTTTCCTCTACACATGTTATAGATAATGTTATCATTGCCGTCTTACTTCGATTAGGGCATAGTCTTGGAAATTGTTGCAACGATAACCCTTATTGCGATGGCATTAGATACAGTTTTCATTTATTTACGAGTAACATTAAGCAATATTCGCAATAAATGTTTACAATCATAAAATACATTTCGAGTTTGATGCCTTTGCTTTAATTCATAAAATGAAAAAAAAAATTAAAAGTGCGACGTAATGCTGCATGTTGCTGGTTGCCTTTGCTATTAAAGTATTTAAAAAAAGTTAAAAGTGCGAGTTAAGTGCGCCCAATAAAATTTTATCAATTCGCCACGCATTAAAACGTTGCTGGCCAGCACTACGTAGTATCGATATCGGCAGCCTAATCGCATTCTTTCCGTTTCTAATCGATTTCCAACTCGATACTATCGCTGGGACGATTATCGGCCCGCCCGACACCTAACTCGAATATATTACAGTCGCGGAACTGTATCGAACACGGCTCATGATACTGTAACAATATCGCACTATTGCTATAGGCATTAAGTTCAAAATCGTATTGTATTAAAACCCATGAGATGTTTGTTGATGTGAACATTGTGGGCAAACATAACATCAATATAGTGATGTAACACACACCTTACTGCCATCTGTTTACAGTTCAAATTCGACTGTTGAGTTAGCCAAGTAGAATAAATTAAAAGAGTTCAAAGATATGAAAGTTTCGTAACGATGGCAACTAAGATTCTTGTCGCTTGTACAATATAAACATAATTATTCATCTCGCCTCGCATTAAACAGGTGCAATTAACAAGTTAGGTGTAACTACCTCCGATCTGGTTATGGTTATGGTCAAACAATAAAGGTCTTGTTACTTCTCCGTTAACTAGTGTCTGTTTAAATTTATACAAATTTGGTCATTATGATTTTGTATTTGAAGTATCCCTCTTGTATTTTAAAACAGTAGGAGCTTAGGAAACCGTCTTAAGTAATGGCAAATTGTAAATTGTAAGGCTTGAGTGTGTCAGTTAACTTTATAGTTAAGAACCAAGGACTCAAAACGCGTAAAGCTCAGGCACACTTATTTTATACCTTTGCCTGTAACACTAAAAACAATAACGCAAACGTCAAATTATAAAATTGCAAAACCCGTCCCCATTCTAGGTTATACCCTGAGCACTAAAAACTGTTGAACAGTAAAACAGAATGGTGATGCCTTCTTGTAATGGGATCTTGGGTAGGTATCAATTTTATGGGTTTTTTACGACCTGCTATGTGAGGCCTGACTGTGGGTGTGGCGATGCGAATCGACTGTAGGTATTAAAGGATGGCAAATTGTCCCTTTGACCCTTCTGGAACATTCATCTTTGCTACTTTTATCCCAACTAATATTATAAATGCGAAAGTAACTCTGTCTGTCTGTCTGTCTGTCTGTTACGCTTTCCCGCTTAAACCTCGCAACCGATTTTGATGAAATTTGGCATAGAGATAGTTTGAGTCCCGGGAAAGAACATAGGATAGTTTTTATCCCGGTTTTTGAAACAGGGACGCGCGCGATAAAGTTTTTCTGTGACAGACAAAATTCCACGCGGGCGAAGCCGCGGGCGGAAAGCTAGTAAACAATAAAACCTTTCCATAACATGTTGATGCAAATTGCAAACTAAGCATGATATGAATTTTGAACATAATATTGTGAAACTTAACTCTCATTCATTGGAACATTCTAAATCAAGTTAGATAAGCATAAACTTCAGCGTATGATAGCTTGAATTTTCATTTAGTTAAGACCAATCATAGGCTACGGAATCTATTCTTAAGTTTCTAAAGACTCTTTAAAAACTCATGAAACCCACAAGGTATTGATGTTTTGTAAACAGTAAAACTTCAACAATTTCCAATATCATTTATAGAGCTTCATTTCTTTCGCAAATCGCTAATTCCCGATAAACTTTTCTCAATTTCCTCATCTGGAAAGTTGATACCCGTTGCACAATCCTCGACGCTATTTGCTAAGGTTCATGGCCCATAATGGCCTGCTCATTTGCCGACTGACATATCAGGTTACCACCCCATCCTAGGGCCAAGGGAATACACAAATAGCCTAACCCTAGAGTACTTTGCATGCAAATGATGTCCTCAAACGTACTGAAAGCTTGGGTAGAATCGAATTAGTGTTTTTATGGACTCATCTCGTTTGTTTTTTTTACGTTTATATTGTCTACTAGCTTTTGCCCGCGGCTTCACCCGCGTGAAATTTCGTTTGTCACAGATCGTCATAAATTATAGCTTATGTTATTCTGGGTTATAAACAATAATACTGTAAAGTTTCATCAAAATCCGTTCAGTAGTTTTTGCGTGAAAGAGTAACAAACATCCAGACATCCAAACTTTCGCATTTATAATATTAGTAGGATAGTAGGATGAAACATGACTCAAACATTTAAAGTTTTCCTGCGTCATGAGAGACGTTATTTTTATTGCAAATCGCATAAGTATGACACTGTTTTTTAATAAGTAATTTAATAATGAAGTGTTTTTTTATTGCTAAAAGTTTGTCTCATATTCTAATTAATGACTTGTTTAGGATTATTGGAATGGAACTGGGAAATAGTAGGTACAGAATTTGTCCTAAACGCTAAATGTTAAGAAAGTTTTAGTATTAGTTCTCTTCTCACTTAAAAACGGTCTAAAAAAACAATCAAGACATACGTAATTGAAACGTCACTAACAATAGGTATTCTGAATAACAATACCAATTATATTATACCATTTCATTAAAAATTCTTGACAATATTCGTCTACCAACATTTCAGTGGATATGACATTATTTTGCTATGGTTTTAACAAATCTGATAATGATTCTTTATTTATACGTATTATTTGTACGTATTCATTATAATGACACATTGACAATCGAGTCTTTATATTTACAATGGGCTTGTACGATGAACATGTGTGCTTAATAAGAGTTTACACCAAACATCACCGCTAGCGACAGCGTAAAAAATTACAAGAAATGTATGACAGACTGTACAGCGTCTCTAGCGGATCTTTCAAGAACTAAAGTCTTCATAATTTTTTTTGACGCACTCGCGACGTGCGACCACGTTCAATGTAAACTTGCACTAAGCACACAGACTATTCATATATTTTGTTGTTTATAATTGATTGACATTGTAAAGTTTCGGTCTATTTCCAACATCTTACATCTTCTATACAACATAATGTCTATTGAATTACCAGGAAGGAAGACAGACTACTGTGGGACGTCTACCTCAGCCCGCTGTTAAGATGCAAATGAGCCTTTATTCTTATTGCATTCATCTTGTGCATAGAGAAATGTTGGTGGTGTGTTAGTGTTAAGTTTTGTCTATGGTGACACAAGTTAGATTTTAATTTGTGAAATAAATTATGTTATTTTTTTTTTGAGAATTGAGAACTTTTGTGACAAAACAGTTGTTTTATTTAACTAATATTGTAAATGCAAAAGTAACTGTCTGTTTTTTTCTGTTTGCGACGAAACTACTGATCTGATTTAGGTGAAATTTTGTATAGAGACATTAGGTTTTTTTTGTTTAAGACCCAGTAAAGGATAGTTTTTATCCTGGTTCATTAAAATAATATGCGCGATAAAGTATTTCTGAGAAAGGCCAAAATTCACGCTGAAAAAGCTAACGATTTCACTGAATTATACGTATTTTTTTAACAATAAAATAATAACAAAATTTCAGTAAAGTTTATAGTACACTTAAACAAAAACCCTACATTATTCAGAAAATTAACCTTGTAAATAACTTCCTATCACGAAGAAAGTTAATGCTCGTCTTCATGTCTCATTTCAAACCCAAAATTCCGAAAAAGTACACAAAAACTTACATTATTTAAATTGTACTTCGAAACCAAAGACAAGACGGAGAACACGTGTTATTTTTTTTAATAGGAGACGTTTACACAGCATGCCTTCCGTGTCATATTACGGATTCGTCACATTCCTGAACTTGGGTTTATGTTTGGGCAACTTTGAACTTTATTGTTTACGGATTAAAGGTGACGATGGTGTTGTTAATAATGCGGTCATTATAGCCCCAATTTCGTAACTGGTAGCGTGTATTGTATTACCAGTGCAGGTCACGTTGGTGATAAGCGTTGTTTAGTTGAAACATTTGAAGAATTGTTTGTTAAGATGTACAGTCGCGGACGAAAGTGTTGATGGTACTTATTGTAAAGGCAGTAAGGTCGAAAACTGAGGAGGAAGTCAGTTTGTCTTTGTGGACCACCAGGGTAAAAATAACTTATCAGTAACATAAGTAAATTAATTTTTAATCACTTAAATGAATGTTACATACTACAAGAAAAGTCACTTATGCCCGTTTTCACCATCAATCCATAATTTTTAAGTGACCCCTATGTCAATAAAATTCCTGTTATTTGTCACTATAGGGGTCACCTAAAAATTAAGGATTGATGGTGAAAACGGGCATTAATGTTTCACCTAGTCAGAGTTTTTCTTTTCATTGACCCGAGCGAGAATCGAACTCTAGAATACCTCGCGCCATCATCCATTACTTTGTCATTATCGCTGGCAATATCATTCGAAACTACAAAATGAAACTGCATTAAACAAGACCAAAAAGCTCAATAAAATAAACACGTATGTTTACATAACTAAGTGGACGCTTACATTGGCGATGATTTAATTACAAACAATCAAACAAGTTTCGCGTCGACGAACATGTTTGCCAACAAATTCGCAAACATATTCGGTAAATGAGACTATTTTTTTGTTTCAAAATCACCCCTATTTTTTTATCCACAACGAGGAAGCTCTTGGCCTGTATCTCACTTGATAGTAAGTGATGGAGGCTTCCGGCGACTGGGACCGCAATTAACTAGGACCGCGGTCCCAGTCGCCGGATCCATAAATAAATAATAATTTTCTTCCGACGACTGGGACCACTCATAGATAACTTTAAAGAAAATATTATTCAATCCAAAATCGGTACAGTACTAAATCCATGAGTGGTCCCAGTCGCCGGAAGAAAATTATTTAATTTTTACGCATCCGGCGACTGGGACCGCGGTCCCAGTTAATTGCGGTCCCAGTTGACGGAATCCTCAGTGATGATCAGGCCGAAGGTCATCCGTAGATCGTCAATCGTTTTAAGTTTAAAATTCGAATTTTGCATGAAAGTTTTTTTTTCTTGGCTTTTGCGGTTTGCGTTTAGCCACAAAAATGTTTTTTACTTTGATTGAATTAATTTTGAAATTCGAATTTACATAAAGCAACAGCAATTTGGATTAAAAGAAAATGTTACTATTGCACTACTAAATAAGGTTCCAAATACTTTATTGTGTCATTGTCAGTTTACTACTTCTCAAAATAAAACAAATGCCAATCCCTCATCGATCTAACTGTACATTCTGGCAGTAAAGAAGTTATTGGCAAGAATTCTTTCTCTTTTTTTGAGTGAAAAAAAAAAAGTAATTTTAAAGCAAGGAGCTTTGTCCCGTAAATGAGGAATTATTATCATCGCCATTTTTAACAGCTTTTAAGGTATCTTCCGAGCTTAAATCGAGGCTTTAACTAAAAGCACGGTATCAAACGCAATTTTAATGTACTTTATTACTTTCATCATTTCTCCGCTTCATCGGTTCACTCAAAAACCGATAAAAAAAACGGGAAGCAGTCACAGTCCAGTAGTAAACAGCAATGCGTTTTAATTGCAATAATTTTTATGCCAATTACTCTCATAGATCAATGCAGAAGACCGATTGACGTTGGTGATAGTGCGGATGAGGGCAGTAGGATCAAAGTGGACTCTAGGCAACACTTTGGTGACCTATGGATATGATCCACCTATGACCTAGGTGATTAAAGCGGACTTCATCCATGAATGATCATCTGGGTGATCTAATCTAGGTGATCAAAGTGGAATGGACTGATTTGAAGGGTCGTAGCCGTGGATTCAAGTTCCGATAGGGTCATTAGAAAAGTGTATTCTGTGTGTTATTATCTTTTTCCTAGCACTAAGGAACATGGTAAGTATTGTGTTTATGGCTTTCTAATTTATTGTTTAATACCTCTGCAGTACAGACAACCGCACATAGCGTTAGGTAGGTACTTCATTTTGCAAGATAAACGTATAATAGTCTGATTGATTTGCTGTCTACAGCACATACATAAAACTATACTATACCTTACCTTTTTATGTTACTTATTAGTTACTTACTCCTTTTTATGTCAAGAAAAACAGAAACCGATTCAGAAAAAATCAAAGAAAATATTTTTTTTTACATATCCAGCAAAACTTTACTTCCCTATCAAGTATCTACTGAACGAACTGATATTATAATTGCATGTACTTGTACATATTTGATTAACTAACGTTTTTCCTCATACCTACACTGTTATGTCATAATCGCCATAGGAATAGAGTTGAATTTCCCACGGCAGGATTTCCCGAGAAAAAAGACCGCCTCAGAGGTGGTTTTGCCATAGAGGCGAATATGGCGCCGCCTGGGATACCACCATTTAGGGTTGCCAGGTCCAAACACACAAAAGCCGGACTCTGTGCTTCATTTGGCCGGACATTTTACCCTAAAAGCCGGACATGTGACGGGGAGGGGGGGAGCCATACACCTGCCAACCCTACTACTGACAGAGCGCGAGTCGTGTATCTGGCGACGAGCCGCGAGGGCTTTTTGCAAAATGTAAAAGGCCTAACAAAAGCCGGACACCGGTTATTTTGGCCGGACACGCAATCAAAAAGCCTAACTATGTCCGGCTTTATCCGGACGCCTGGCAACCCTACCACCATTGGTGGTCAATCGCTGCGTAGACCGCTCGCTCCGCTTAACTTAGCTATGTTCGCTTAACTGAACCCGACTACCGCTTTTTCTATTAACTTCGACCGAAGCAAAAATAACTACGCATTTCTAATTGCTTTACGCGCTGCTAATCAAATGTAAGGAATATTTTAAAGGGATACAGTATGTGCCTTTGAATTATTGATGGGTCTGGAAATGGCTATCATTTGTAGATTAACTATACGAGACGTGTGTTGACTGGTCTCAGTTAATTAAGTTTAATTTACATCTTTCTTCATATGGAATCAGTTAAACTCTGGTTTAAAATGTCGTTCTAATCTGTCAGTTAGTTTGTGTAATATAGTTTTTCGTAAATCAAAACAGCCCCCCTAGACAAAACGCACTTTTTGATCGAATCGAAAATCGAATCCGTCAAAACTCCATACAAAAAAGGGGCTTTTCGACCACTTTTCGACTGGTTTGCGATTATAATTTGCACTTTGTCTAGACCCACAGATCTAGATTCTGAATTTAAAAAGAAATGGCGAAAATAAGGAGACGTAAGTGAGGATTACCTATAGACCCTGTATTCCAAATTTGAAATTTAAATTTCGTTTTTCTGGGACTGGCCGAAAATATTTAAATAAAACATTATATTCGACGATGAAACATATTTTTTGTTCTTAACTTTACAGCTGTGGTGCATCATGGTGCATGTGATGAAATGACTTTACACATTACTAAATACGTTAAATGTCTGAGTAAAGGTAAAATATACGACGTTATGTTTTGGGTTATAATAATAGCGTTAACAAGGGAACCACTGTGTTCTCTCAGCTCGTGATATTATAACGTGCAAATCCTGGAAGTAATTTTCAATAAACTACCATTTATACTGTTCCATTATCGTATCTCATCACATCCTAATCCTAAATTAGGATTTTGGCGCCAAAGTTCCCTTCGATCACCCANTTCGATCACCAATTTACAGTTAAATCCCAAGGCTTCATACCGTTCAATACTTCCAATATCTTTTTAAACTTTAGAATTAGAACAAAAGGTTATAAATTTTAATGGCGTCCAGAGAAACAATGCTGGCCGCTTTGTTTTTTTTAACGTCCTTGTGGCCCGTTAAGTCATAGGTCCAGGTAGATTTGCCTTCAATGGAGTCTGTGGGGAGTTGAAATAAATGAAATAAAAATGTCAGCCTTTAAAAGGCGTTGAGAAAAGTTTGTCATCAGTTGGAAATGACTCGATTCTATATTTAAATTTAACGTCTGGTTGATTGATTGGCGGTGCTGGCTGAATATAATATTTTCCTTGGTCAAAAATGGTCAGCTTCTAGTCTGTCCTGGTTATCCTGTGGTCCTTGTGGCTGTGAATTTAAGGTACAAGTTGGAATAACACATTGAATGATACTGGCCAGCAGTAACCGGTTGCGAGTGTTGTTGAAAGGATTATTATTATATTCGGTGTGAGGCGACGGAATCCGTAGGGCCGGCCTAGTAGGCCGAACAAGGCTATAATTGGCACTGGGCCAGTTATCGCGCTATTGTTTTAGGCTTTCGCAAACTGGGTGAGTGAGAAATGAATAATAATAATCATTAGTATGAATTAATGAGAGGTTCTTTCAGCTTTTGTCAGAGTTATAATGGCATCATAAAGTCGAAAATTGAGTATGAAAGCAAAATATCTATTATCAGAATCGATTGCGGCTACCAATTTAATGATTCCAGTTACCAATCGACATTGAAAGTGGTGCTTACTGGAAATCACATGTAATCGGAGAAAAAAAAGACAAGAGGCCTGACGACCGCGGATCGAGTTACAAAAGGCGCGCAAAAAGCAAGCAGTCGACATTGGGAATTTGAGATGACTTGCTCAAGAAAGTGCAGGTTGGGATGGTGAAAGAATAAAGATATTAATTATTATTTAAGTGGGTTTTAATTTAATAATACAGTTTTTTGTCTTTAGAAAAAAAATTTTTTTTTTCAACCTTTGGAAACGAACTGACACTGAAATCTTGACAAAATAAATTGTGTTACAATATAAATTGTTAAGACATTGCCTTGTTTTTTTACACACGCAAACTGGTCTACATTTGCTACCTAAGCTTACCAACTGGTTCCGTACTATNGGCGCGCAAAAAGCAAGCAGTCGACATTGGGAATTTGAGATGACTTGCTCAAGAAAGTGCAGGTTGGGATGGTGAAAGAATAAAGATATTAATTATTTAAGTAGGTTTTATAATACACAGTTCTTTGTAGGTAATCTTTAGAACGATTTTTATTTTTTTTAAGATTCGGAAACGAACTGCTACTCAAAACTTGACAAATGGTGTTGCAAAATAAATTGTTAAGACATCGTCTTGTTATTTTTACACACACCCAAGCTGGTCTACATTTGCTACCTAAGCTTACCAACTGGTTCCATGTCAGGTCGAAGACTTATTTATTTAAAACATCGAAACGAGAAAAAAATAAGGTATTTGGCCCTAATATGCATAAAACATCCCAAATTATCCGAGGAGGACATTCTGCGGTGTCGAAAGATTCCATAAAATTTTATTATGAAGTTTATCTGGCAGATAATTTATACTGTAACCCGGCCGGGTGCACTGTACACCAGCGCTAATTATTATTATTGCCCATGTGGTTTTGTGTTTAACATCCACCATTAAAACCATTTGTATGGGTGCTTGTGACGGTGTGTATGAGAACGTGTATGTCAGGTTAAGTGAAGGCATTCGTAGTTCGCTAAAATAAGCTTTTTCAAAATGTAGGTATGTCATTCGAAACAGAAAAAGGCCTCTATACATTGAGCAAGTACCTATGTTAACTTACCTAGTACCTTAATTAAATTAATCTAATCTAAATGAATAGAACGCGTCCAAGCTTTAGTAATGTGGTAGGTACCTTATTTTTGTAAAATAAACTATTTTACACTTGATTTATGGTACATGTCATGTTTTAAATCGTAAACGACAGTTTACTTTCACAGTTTTGCGTGTAAAAAACAATAATATATTTAAAAACTTTAATATTATAGAATTCTTTTGCATATCATGTTTTAATTAAGTATTAAATTTAAAAGGTTCATCTCATTAATTTCCATAAATAAGTTAATTAATTTTAACACACCTATGACACGCTATAATTTTAAAAAACCTGTCCAGTGTTAGGGAAAATGTTGATTTGTTAATATTATGCTAGATAGGCGAAAGATAAATATTTAAAAAATTTAAATACACAGCCTATGAGGTTAACCTTTGATTTAGAGATTTCACAATTAATTTAAAGTCTACACTCGTCGATCTTATGTGTGCATTAATTGGCAGCCTATACTGACATTTAATTAAGCAGAAAAACTTCTTATCATTAAAAAAATGGCGGGAAAATTTCATCTTTATTTGTAAAACTTGGTGCCACTAACGAAAATATTTGTTGCAAAATCGAATCTATTACTTAAAACTTCTTATGCTTAGGATCTTATTTGTACTCTCTACAGTACATTTTATTTTGACCTCTGTACAGTACATTTCTTTGTTCTTTTATTTGTAACATCACCTTAATGTTCTCATAATCTCATCAGGTGCGATTGTGGTCAAATACCTGCCTTGTTATGCATAAAAAAAATAGTCATCATTACTTATCGTCGTTCATATTGCAATTTGTTCTATGTCAAAAATGACAAGTTTACAGGAGAGTAAAAAAACAGCGTAGGTACGGGAAAAAATCTTTTAGGACACCAAAATGTTTTTAACTAATGTTTCCTAAGCAGTTTGTTCTTTTAATATAAATATAAAAGTCTCCATAAATAATTTATATGTATTTTGTTAGAATTTTTTTGTCATTGAACAAATTGCAATATGAACGACGTTATTTCGAGACGAACGGTTCAATAATAACAAACAAATTCAAATTATATGTTCAGTGGAATTTCATTAATATTATATTTGATATAATTTCTGAAGAAGAACTGAATGGAAGATGCACGCACTACTTTAAACATTGTTTTAAAACATTTGGCATGAAATTGTAGTAGAAAAAATATGAGCAGTCATCGTGCTGTCACACACACATGTTAAGACATTAGAGTAGTATAATATAATATTATATCTCTGTAGAAAACTTTCAGCTCCATGCCAAAGTGATTAGGACTGGGAAGGTCGTCTGAAAAGAGTCTGTCATGATCATTATAAATAATTAAGTGCAGGGAAAGTACCTATTTTAATGCATTTTATTTTTCACTAGAATTTAGCCAAAAATGCTATAACTTGCAAGCAAAAGAGACGCTAAAAGAATGGCGTTTGGATTCTCTAATTTTTAGGTGTTTAAGAAACACAAAAATATTTTTTATTCATTGACTTAAAAGCTACTTAGCATAATGCAACAAAGATACAACATTATCTTAAGGATATCTTAGCGTTTGTTAGGCTCTAATTTTGCAGTAATTTTTAAGAAACACAAAAATAACATAAATATTTGAATTCACCTTTTTGTGTTTTTAACATTTTAATAATCCAAGATAGTTTCTGTAGAAGCTTGTCAAATAATTCACTCACAGTTGGTCACTTCAAAAGAGCAACCATAGACAATCCAAAATCCGTATTTACTTTCGTTGTTTTTTTTCGGGCTGTGCCCGTGAAATCGCACTCTTCTAGGAAGTTGTTCATTACGGGCGAAACGAAATTTATGTCGCCAGCATTTTAAATGATTTGTGGACATTTATTTATGTTTAATTATTGCACAGTTCATTTGCTTGCATAATTGTGTGCTGTTGTTATTTATAATTAAGATTTTTAAATAATAGCATGAATTAAAATGAATCCTACATTTAAGTTTATTATGTGGTGGCAATTTGAAATTAACGACAAGATAAAAACCAGTAACCGGTTTAAAAGTTAAAGATATTTGAATGTTAGGGCTCAAAACCGATTAATAATTTCTTTTGAATCAGTTAAATATACGAGGAGTGCAGCTGTTTATTCACAATTTTCTGGAAGCTTCTTAGAAAAATACACTTAGGTAGATTGTTTCTACCGGAATAAATTTTCATTGAACCGCCCGAGATTATAATTAAAACAGATAAAAGAAGTGCAATAGATCAAAATAAAACACAGATCAAAGACAATCTAAACTTTCGCAATCTAGATGTCGGTTGAAATCGTTTCCATGTGGCATTAACACACGTCGCCCAGTATTTATGTGACATAACCTACGACCGAACAACAAAGACGCACATTAACAATTTCAATACGTGCCCGGTATGGTAATCAGAGGCAGATTACCACGACAACTCGAGGGCAAGACGACGAGGTATCCAATGCATTTGATTCGGTGACAATACGTTCTTGTATCTTTCGATAAGAAGCAAATCAGTAACAGTGCATCAATCTTAATCTCAAAATTGGCGGGAACAATTCAAGAATAACCCCCTTTTTGCTCACCTATTTACTTTTTATTCGACAGAAAAAGTAATTGAAAGATTGGCCGCTAACAAAATTAAAAAGAAAATAAGTTTGTAAAATCAAAATGACAGCAGAAAAAAATGAGAACAACAAAGTGGGTTTATTGACCGAAACTGTATTCCATTTTCAAAACTGACACTAAATTCTGTGGCGCGCAAATCGAATGACAAAAACAATCGATACATCAAACCTCAATAACGACAATTCGAAATGGAGACTGTGTTATTGCTTATCGTAAACCTTTACTAGTTGAGTTTCTCCGAGTTTATATGACTGTAAAAGATCCTGTATTTTAGTGGACGGTTAAAACTAAGTAGGTTATTGCGAACCGAGTCCGCATCGCCTACATGGTATTCAATAATAAATAAAAGCGAGCTAATGGCGAAATGCAAAAACCAATAACCTTTAACTTTAAAAATCCTACGTAACTGACAAAGGGTTGCCATAAAATCTCAAACTAAACTTTTACATTTTGGAACAGTACCTACAAAAGAAAATTATAAGCAAATCCGTCTACAGACATGTTAAAAAAACTTTTTTCTCACTGCAGAACATAAAATTCCGCCACACATTAGTTGCACAGTGCATTTTGAGAGCGCATTGGGTATGCTGCGTGTGCGCACAGAACACACGAGCGCATTAACATTCTCGGCTCTCGCGAGGGTTCTCATAGTGCCGCATTATATCTAGGGCTGGCTGGACGACATATTTCTTTTCATTTTTAAATTGGGTTGACACAATAATCAAGGATTCCGAGGGCACTTCCCTAAAAAAATATGACTGGAGAAAAAAAACTCTTCATCTCAAGTAAGTGACTATTTTAATCTAGAATTCCGTAGCAACTTCTTTTAAAACACTTCACTTTACGCCTAAAAAACACTATCCATTTTTCATGAACTAACATTTTTAGTAATTTACCTACTGAATTATAAAATTCATAAATCTCTTCATAACAAAATCTATGGAGTATTCACGCTTTGACAACACATAAAAAGTATGTCAATTGATTAGTGTCAACTACCTAAATATCCATGTGGCTGATTTGGCGCTTCGGGCGGCATATCCGGGATCCGGTTGAGCCGTTTACGGCATTCACGGCTTATAACAACTGATGCTAAATTAATCTTTATGTTTAACAGTAAATAGGTACTATAATTTATTATTTTTTACTATATCCTGACTCTTGAGTCTTTTTATCTCTTTATTTCTCTTATATCGATCGGTTAGTTTTATTTTATTTCTATGTGGAACACAGATAAAATAATTTGAATGTCGAATTCATCGTTTATAATTTTACTTTGATATTTTTAAAAATATTTAACCCTAAAAGTAGATTATTTAGATTACTCATCGTTGTATTATTTTTAGACCCTCACTTTGTAATTTTACTGTGAATAGAAAAAACTTTATCTTGATCTTTTTATTACTTTGACAACCCTAGTTTATATCTGTCCCCATAAATACGAAAAACTTTAGCTTTTTCATTTCTGTTGACTTTTATTTTTGATTACACTATCCATAAAAAGTGATTAACAAAAGACTGTTGAACTCGTTAAATTTTAACAGATTTTTTATGCAAAATGCTCAAGTAAAAAAATGCTTAGTTTCCTCCTACCTTGTTAGAGCAACAATATAGTCATTATGTTACACAGGCGTAACTAATGTCTACTTTTTGACGGCTTAAGATCTTAATAATGTACGCATAATGGCTCGTAATACGAATTAAGAGCAAATCAAGTTAATTAGATACAGAAATACCTACAGAGCGTAGGAAATTCGATTAATATCATGAATAATTCACCTCGGATAACAACCAAATAAAACGATTGTTCGCTTCTGAGAACAACGTGTTTAGATTTCAACTTTTGGATACCTACTTGCCGGCGGCTTTTTTAAGCAAAAAAACTATGTGTTATCTTCCATCTTTTCAAGTTATATGATCATGGACAGGGGGTTAATAACATTCAAAACGTAATATCTTTGAACGGTTAACTGTAATTTAATTTGAAATTCGAAAATTATAGGCATTTCTGTAACACACGGCCTATAAAATCAGTCTTAAAAAAATTGTACTCAATGTTTTCCATAGACAAAAAATACCTAACACGTTTCAGTGTTGCATTCCGAAACGAAATCGCACGTAAAAAGCCTTCCAAAACTCGGTTTTCGAACTGGCCACTCGTGACCCCGCTTGTCGCATTTTACTGCGCCATAAAAAAAAGAAAATAATTTTTGAAATATATTTTTTCTTTAAAAAGAATAAGGGGTTATAAATATTCCCTTTTTTTGCTCCGCGACGGTCACCTCATTGAAAAATGGCCGTCTCAAGATTTCGAATAAGAAAAGGAATTTGTACAGTATCCCTTTTTCGAATGTAAGTTTTTGTTATATCGCGGACCATAATTTATTTAGGTTTGATGATGTGCTAAATAAGGAACAATATTACATGATTTTAGTTGAAAAAATACATTAATGTCGTCGTCCATAATCTTCAGTTCATTTTGGTCTTTTTAGAAATGGTTTTATGGCTCTATTTTTGGGTCATTTTGATTCAAATAGATGTTCACTGTTCACTTTCTGTGAATCTTGCATCACCTGTGTACAGCCTAACGTATCATTACAATTATAATGAAACCATTAATTTTTGTAAGGACATCCCAGCTTTTTCACAAAGCAGGTGCATTGAGCACATTGATGGGGCAAATAGCGTTATGTCCAAGGGGTCGTAATAAAAAATAAATGGCATTACAATTATCAACATTGTCCTTGTCGCTAGTGCTCCGCCGATGAACATTTCAATTATTCCGGACATTTAGTTAATTAAAATTTCTATGAAAGAATTATTGCATTCGTACCATTTTAGATGTCCTTACTTACTGGAATTGAAGTTAACGTTTTCTGTGTAAAGTACGCCTACGTACGCTACTTTTTGCCCATTTTGTCTATTTACGAACTTACATCCGTTTACAAGGCATGCTTGGTACTAAAAAGGACATTTCGTTGCCTGTGCGTGAGTATTTCAAATGATTGTGCAGCTTTCTTTTTTTAAATTCTATCGAACGTGGGTTTGAAATAGGAATAAAATAATAAAAAAACAAAACGCACAAAATAAACATCACTTTGTTTGTTACCTAACTTTTTAACACGTGCCAATGTTTGGGTGTTTGGGTTCGAAACAAAAGTGGTTCTAGTTTTAAAATTTGAAAGAAACTTTTTTCTAAATGTGGCCAGTTATCTTTTGTTTTAAACTTCGAACTCAANATGCTTGGTAGGTACTATAAAGGACATTTCGATGCCTGTGCGTGAGTATTTCAAATGATTGTGCAGCTTTCTTTTTTAATTCAATCGAACATGGGTTTAGAATAGGGATAAAAAAACAAAACACACAAAATAAACTCACTTTGTTTGTTACCTAACTTTATAACACGTGCCAATGTTTGGGTTTGGTTTTGAACTAAAGTGGTTCTAGTTTTAAAATTCGAAAGAAACTTTTTTCTAAATGTGGCCAGTAATCTTTTGTTTTAAACTTCGAACTCGCTTCGTCGGTGTATAAAAAAGCAATGAACACTTGTTTGTTTCTTTCGCTTCATCATCAAACCGAAGTAATTTGACGCCGTGGTATTTGTTTGAGCGTCTAGAATTACTTTGTTACTGATCAGGCGCAGATCAGACTATTGTCACGTCTTGATTGTAGTAAGTACACAACTTCAACACAGACTTGTTTTGAAAAGCGCAAGTTTGTACTTTACACTCCGTCATATCAGCGACGTAGGTGATGCAAATTGTTCTCGGTCCGTACACGACCCGTTGATAAGCCTATGCTGTACATTACTGAACACATGATACCATGCCGGCTGCTGAACTAACCTTAGTCGTGTCAAACAAAAATACGGGCGAAAACGGCCACCGACCCCAAATGAACATACCTAAAAGAGCGCATGGCGAAAATCCACCAAAACACAATCACAACACGCACGTTACATTATTATCACACACTATGCACTCGCGAAGCTCGTAAAATGTACACTGGTCATTATTTTGATAATCGGAGCGACGTAAATACACCCGACTTGGTCGCGAAGCGCGATTGAACTGCACACTACGAAACGCCGAGCGGGAGCGCACACAGAGGCGGTACGCACACATGGAAGGCGTGCACCGACGGACGCGTTTAAAAAACGAACGATCGGTATGCAGACGTTCGGTTCGGAGCAGGTCCTCGGCTGGCGCTGTTTTGGTCTGCGGTCCGGGGTGCCAAGGAGGTGAGATTATTCTCCACGCTTTCTTAGAACTACGAAGGCATTCTGCGGGGAGATTTACCCCGAAAGTTAGTTTAAAGATTTTGTGGCCGCAGGTGAAACTTTTGTAATTAATTCGACGGTTTGTTAGTCAAAGCCATGAGTTAACTGTAAATTGGGTAGGTACTAGGTACCTAATTAATTTTCCTTAAAAGGAATTATTTGTCAGCTGGAAAAGGTTATTTTTATTTGAGCAAAGCTAAATCAGTGAGTGACACTGTAAAACTTAAGTAAGTAGTACTTAAGTAGGTATATTATTGTATGTAATTGTAGGTAAATATCAGATACTTACTCAATTTAATTCATACTATTAAATTATGTACCTAGGGTACGAGCACAAAACATGTTGTGTTTTGTGACTTACGTGTTAATACTTAGTAGCATAGTAATTTAGGTAAGTTTAAGTCACGCACAATGACGTCAGTTTAATTGATAAATAAGCCCGCTAGGTGGTGTTCGTGATTAAGTCAATACGAGAAAAACACAAAAAATCACTTAAAGAAACCTTACACTAAAAACGTCTTAAGAATTTTCCCCGTCTTCAGGGAGCCCCGCGCCTTGTGGCAACATTAAAAACAAAAGAACGGCAGTCAGCGAACCTTGAGTGGGCAGGCGATACGATTCGAGCCTGCGCCCGAGTCAGCGCGCCATGTTGCCGAGGCGGAAGCGGGACGGCGCGCTACAATCTTATCTCCATCTCGCTCGCACGCTTGTTAGCGTTATTGCGTGCTGTAACTATACTCGTCAGCGAGCACACACCCACACGCACGCATTGTTATCTCACACAAAATTTATAACGAGCAAGTCGGATTTCGTCTCAGCGGACACTCCTAAATTCTTTGCGGAAGGATCTCGTTTTTTTCGTGACGCCTTCGCCCGAGGCGAAATAAAATTATAATGGCGGATAGTTTGTTTTGCGATTCGGTTCGTTATTTTGGCAGCATTGGCTGTTGGGATTGTGAATGAAGTTTATTAGCCGGCGACAGTAGATTTCCGAGTAGGTATATCATTCACTGCGCGTGGGTTATAAGTACCTACGTATCTTGGTTGCGCTTGCGTTTATATTTAACCACGAAGAGAGGTTCAGTAGGGCCAGACGCGAAGTAAGGATCACTACAACTCTACAACCAACAGGTTGACACGCGCTGGCGTTCGCGGTATTTTTGACATTTCACGCATAATAAGGCTATGCGCACACGGGTGACTTTTTTAACCTTTTTGGCACCGAGATATGATCGTATATCTTTCTCTTTTACACTTTTATATTTAATATTTATCGCTGGATTGAATTTTAATTACTTTTTCTTCCATTAACTGCGCCCACTCTAAAATTCTAGAGTAGTTTTTTGTTGATTTGGTGTTTAATTTATTATTTAATTAATAAAACAAACATTGCGTCCTCAAACGTCAACAGCGTCTTGGCCCGCGGACTAAGCTAAAAGTGAACCAAGTCGCTGGAAGACTTGCGTCGAAATTTTGAAACCGCGCGCTCCTAAGACCGAACCTACTAAAAGCATTTCTCTTATAAATTAAACTCCAAGCGCAGTGCATTGTTTTACGTTAATGACTGACACGTTTTATGCGTTTATCTACAACTGTCGTGGCGTGGCGTGGCGTAATGGCCGCCACGACGCTTGGTGTGGTCAGCTCGAGATGGGTGACCGGCAACTTTCTAGCCCTAATGAATGTGACTATTGTTTAATTGTTATTAGTTGTGCAAAGCACAGTCGAGCACATTCTGTACATTTATGTTGTGAAATAGCTTTTATTACAACTCGATACGAACCCACAGTGTTTAGCTTGACGTGCTGTCGTATTGTTAGGCTGAGTTGCACCACCAAACTTTAACTGTAACTATAACGATAACCGGTGCTTTTTATTATGGAGTATGACAGATTTTTGACGTTTGTGAAAGTTAAAGTAAAATGGTGCAACCAAAGCCTAAATATCAATTTAATAGAGCTCAACTAGAGTTTAACTTTTTGTAGTAAGGTTTCCCCTTATTACAAAAAGTTATGTCGTCGTGTCGTCAGATCAGTTAAGCTCTTTAAATCTAGTTTCTAGAGGTTACCGTTTGATTTAATGATTAATGACATTTACCTTAATAAACGACTTGTACAGTAGGGTCATAATTCTGCATAGTTAGTAATTAAATTCAAAATAGATTTCGTATTAATTAGTAAAGTTTAAATGCGCTGATTGTTTACATATTAGGTGTACTATAACATACTTACCGTGTGTGCGTTTTTGAAAGGGCAGGAAAGTTCTCGAGTGGCGACCACGGGCTGGAAGACGTAGCGTGGGCAGGCCTCCTACTAGGTTGACCGACGATCTGGTAAAGGTCGCGGGAGGAGCCTGGATGCGGGCGGCGCAGGACCGTTAATTGTGGAAGGCCTTGGGGGAGGCCTTTGTCCAGCAGTGGACGTCCTTTGGCTGAAACGAACGAACGAACGTGCGTTTTTAAAGAATATTTCATTTCAACAATTTCAAGATCTTTCACTAGAAGATCGCTGATGAAAAAATAATCTACTGTGTACGAAATTATATTATTAGAGATTGCTCTACCACATACTACATGTCATACCGTACCATATGAATAAAACCCTAACTTTGAGTTCCGTTAAGTATCCGGTTAAAACTAAAACTAGTTCTACTCTTACAAAGTAACTAATTAGCTTACTAAGAATAAAGGCAGATCTGTATCGGGACATTATGGCCTCTTCACCAATGTTCTTTACAGTGTTTTTTCTTCGCAGGAGAAATTAATAATAGTTAATCATAAAAGGCGACGACACGTTATGCCATATTCGCTAACCGGCGCAGTGAAGGGCGCGAGCATAGTGCATGGGCGGAAGCGGGTGCGGTAGCGGAATGTTATAATAGAAATGCTATATAATTTATGTTTTTTGTTTTGAAGTTGACTGCGAAAAAATAATGATCTAGGACTATTTGTACTGTTCAGTTGTGAAACCAGCGCGTGTCGTCGTCATTAGACGTAGAATTCTCGTGCAATTTTTTCATAGTATAGTACTTTACCTATCTAATACCAAGTACATCATTCTTCTGTGGTACTACTACTAGTCTTGAGATGAGTGTTATAGAGTCCGATGCAGGTAGGGTTGCCAGGCGTCCGGCTTTAGCCGGACATGTTTGGCTTTTTACGGTCTTGTCCGGCCAAATATTGTCTTGTCCGGCCTGTCCGGCTTTAGTTAGGCCGGACAGGCTGCGCCAGGCGAAAGTTGAGGCACAGAATAATATGAAGCGCACGCATCAGGATGTTATGTTGGGCAACCGATGATACGATGACAGTACTCACTCGTGAGCTATGACGCTAATTGCTTTTAGGGTAAAATGTCAAAATGAAGCACAGAGTCGGGCTTTTTTGATTTTGGACCTGGCAACCCTAGATGCAGGTGCTATTAGATTTCAGAACAAAAAAAAAGATAAATTAAGGCAAAAAATAAAAAGATTTTGTGATCTGTGATCTATGGCTTTCTGAACTAGTTTGAAAAATGTGGAGAAAAATATATTTCTGCTCTGTCTGTCTGCTTCCTTCAATCCCGCTCCGCTCATGCACTATGTTATTGTCCTAAACCTGACGCAGCGCAGCTAAATACCTGCCTACACGATGATTAAATAGCTCCTTAGCGAACTACTCCCTAAGGCTTCCTGCAAACTTGCGATTTTGCGACATTAATTTTAGGCTATCTGGCAGAGGAATGACTTCGCTTGGAATTAAATTAATTTGTTTCATAAGAACAAACTTAAATTTTTACACGAATAAATATATAAAAAAGATACTTGTAGGTCTTTTTATTCAATAACTACTACTGACGAATATAAATCCTGATCCCAGAGCCAGTTTCACCATCCATTGGGATCTTTTCTGTCAGATAAAATTTTATCTGATGCTTACAAACGAAGTCACCAGTAATAAGTAACAATCAGTTAACTGACTGAAACTCTATCAACCACCTGGTACTTCACCAAATTCACCATTTAAACCAGTCTTGGCACTGTCAAAACACCCTGTATAATCTTTCCAACCATTCTTAACTAACAGTAGGTAAGTAACATTAGTTTTTACGATTAGCTCTCTGACCCAATGGTCGGCGCGCACGGAATGTTGTCCCACCCCCAATCTATGCCCTTTCCACCCCCTATCTATTCCTTTCCCACCCTCTGATATAAGAGATGTTTTATTGCTATTTCTCCACGAACTCCATAAATACTGGGATTACAAAGGTTTAGTATGTTCGGTGATAAATAGAGAACTGAAACAGAAATAAAAATGTTTTCTATACAAGTATTGTTGGTACTTTGGCGTGGAAAAATTAACAGCAGCTAGGGACAGAAAATGATTAGACAATATAAACTAGGACAGACTGTTTAGTCTTTATTTAATGGTTTATTTAAATTCCAAATCCTTCATCTAATTTACCTAAAATCCTGGCTACAAAGTAGTTGCCACAGTGGAAACGAGAGATGGGAATAGTCCCGACCGAGTTTTACCTTGCTTGTAGACGTTCTGTTGTCTAGTTTTAGTTATTATCTTGCTGTGTACCTACTTGCATCGAATAAATATTTTTCTTTCTTTCTTTCTTCTTTGTTTCTAATACATAGTCGTCCGTGTGTCTTCTGGCGACTTTTGACGCGTTCTTTTTCTTTCTGCTCCTAGAATTGATATAAATCATTGGCCTACATTCAGTGGTTTGCTGTCGTTCGACCACTATACATTGGGCAGAGTTTAATTTTCTCCCGGGACAAACTTGACCTTCACTGGTTGGGTTTTTATCAGCGGCCAAGCTGTTTAGAACAGTTTTATATATAAACTATATTTTAACACTTTATAAATGTTAAGCCTAACTTGTTAACTAGTTTAAACCAGTTTAAACATGTCCGTCCTATTAAGACCGATGTCATTATTTTTAAGGTAATTGTTCGTATTGGCCGCTGCGATACAAGCTTTCCTGCTTAGTGCAGAGACCGCCAGAATAATTTGTACAATGTGACATCTTTTAGTAATAAATACTTTTTTACTTTACTTTACTTTAAGATCCTGGCTACACAGGAGTTGCAGCGATGGGAACAAGAGGTGGGAATAGTCTCGTATACATTGGCTTTTCACATACCTATTCTTATGCCCGTACATATTCACAAACGATGCTTGTTGAAGTCAAGCAGCAAATCAAACGCACAGCGTTGAATAGAGCTTTGTGATTGATTCGCGTGTGACCCTGTGCGTCCACGCGCACTGTGAGACCTCGTAGTAATATTTGTGAATACGTGCGTTACTCTACTACAAAGTCGTCAGTGTGTAGCCGGACTATGCGATCGGAGACGACGCCCGCGGGCGACACGCCGCGTCGCGTTACATTCATAGACGCGTTCTGGTTTACATAAGTACATCACTGTTTTGTCCTAAGATAGTAAGGCCCTATTCTGCAAAATGATTTTGATATATTCGACGAATATCATCCTCCTCCATCCTCGTCTATGAAAGAAACTGAAAATTAAAATCACTTTTCTGACCACATCAGATTTAGACCGTAGGTTTAAAAAATAAGCATATTGCAGGTTTTGTTTTGAAGTTAATGTCATTTTTTGGGTATGTATTGGGGATTTAGGAAATAAAATGTTCATCATCATCATCATCTTTCAGGTTATTAAGACTGCAGCAGCTCAACGCGACGCTCTCTAATTTACCAATGAGAGGCAAATGAAGAATTTGGACTTCATTCATCCCCAAGCTTTAACATTTACTTGAATCATCATCATCATCATTTCAGCCACAGGACGTCTACTGCTGAACATAAGCCTTCCCCAATGACTTCCACATCGCACGGTTGGTAGCGGCTTGCATCCAGCGCCTTCCTGCTACCTTTATCAGGTCGTCGGTCCACCTTGTAGGTGGACGTCCCACGCTGCACGTTATTTGAATGTCTTCAAGTAATTCGTAATGTTTGCCCTCAAGTGGTTCAGAAACACACAATAATTAGGACCTATAATGGTGTAAGTACGGATGACAGTAGGTACATTAAGCTATCCATTTTTATTGCAAAATAGCCACTATCACAACAACATAAGATGCCACCACAGTGTCCAACTTGATGTGCTAACCGTACAATGTTCAATGCAACCTGCGCCTGCGCTGACAAAGGACCAACATTGTAGTAAATTAGTCCCATTATGCCTAAGCACTCAATTTTGGAGTAACATCTCCCAAAAATTACATGTTCCAATATTACGAATCGACGCGAACTCGGGATGCGTTTTGTCGAAATACACAGAAAGACGCTTAATATTTCTGACGATTATGCATTTTAACAAATACCTATTTTTTAAATTAAAATTTACTACTTCTTCTTTTCGTGTCGACAACAAACCTACACAGTGTCAGCCCAAAACTCCGCTACAAGAGAGGCGTTGTCAGTAGCACTCATCAAATACTACTGATTTTATTTATTTATTTTTATTTAAAATCTTTATTGCACTCATCGTCGCTTGCCTCTCTAACTGACGTATCTGACATTTTTTTCGAAACTGTGTTATCTACACCATCATAATCAGTTTTGCAAGACGAATCGATCTGTCTAATCGCCTGAAAATTTTGCAAAATGTCAGTTACGTCAGTTAGAGAGGCAAGCGACGACATAATAAACAGTGGTACAACAGGCGAGATTTTCTCATTTTTCTTAATGCATGAAGAAGTAGAGTTGGTATTCTTCAGAAATACGGTCTGAAAATGTTAATGCGTCCACTGTCCAACTGCCGACTTCTAGAGGCAATAATGCCAGTCCAATAATAAAAGAGCTTGCTGTTTGTATGTCAACTGTGGAATTATAGAGCTACCTGCCTGTAATAACTATGTACTTCAATGTAGACGCATTTTTTAAGTAGGACACATATTTCAATGTAATTTATCAAATAATATATTTTCTCCTGTTTCCTCATTATTTTCCTACATTTTGCAAGGTTACATCGATTAATTAACGTTTTGTTGGGCTCGTGAAAGTATAGCGTATAAGTAATATAATATTTTATGTCTAAAATACTCAAGCAACTTTTTTACAAAGTTACCTACATATTTTTTAGACGTTTAATTATGCGTAACGCTGGATGACAGACGACAGACAGAAGTGGAACAATCGATTTAGCATTAAACTAAAGTGAGTTCTTTTATAAAAATCATATTTCGCTCGTTTAGCACTCTCTGACGTACACATGACAACTGATTACGGATATATTGAGCGTTTGTGTCGATGAGGCAGCAGCNTAGAACTAGGAAGGGATTCTGCGGGGAGATTTACCCCGAAAGTTCTTAAAAGATTTTGTGACCGCAGGTGAAACTTTTGTAATTAATTCGACGGTTTGTTAGTCAAATCAAATGCCATGAGTTCGCTGTAAATTAGGTAGGTACTACGTAATTAATTTTCCTTAAAAGGTATTAGGTACGTTAGGTACGTACCTTTGGCAGCTGGAAAAGGTTATTTCTATTCAAGTAAAGCAGTTAAAAGCAGTGAATCAATGACACTGTAAAAATTAAGTAAGTAGGTATGTAATTGTAAATATGGGATAGGTACTTACTCAATTTAATTCATACCATTTAAATTATGTACCTACTCACATAATTTACATGTATTGTACTAAGGTACACCTACGCCCACGCATAAATGATCATCATGACCATGAGCACAGAACACCTGTTTTGTGTTAGTAGACTTAGTAGAATAGTAAGTTTATGGGTAAGTTTAAGTCACGTACGTATCAATGACGTCAGTTTAATTGATAAATAAGCCCACTAGGTAGTGCTCGAGATTCATTAAATATAGAAAAAACACAAAAATCATTTAAAGAAACCTTACACTAAAAACGTCTTAAGAATTTTCCCCGTCTTCAGGGAGGCCCGCGCCTTGTGGCAACATTAAAAACAAAAGAACGGCAGTCAGCGAACCTTGAGTGGGCAGGCGATACGATTCGAGCCTGCGCCCGAGTCAGCGCGCCATGTTGCCGAGGCGGAAGCGGGACGGCGCGCTACAATCTTATCTCCGTCTCGCTCGCACGCTTGTTAGCGTTATTGCGTGCTGTAACTATACTCGTCAGCGAGCACACACCCACACGCACGCATTGTTATCTCACACAAAATTTATAACGAGCAAGTCGGATTTCGTCTCAGCGGACACTCCTAAATTCTTTGCGGAAGGATCTCGTTTTTTTCGTGACGCCTTCGCCCGAGGCGAAATAAAATTATAATGGCGGATAGTTTGTTTTGCGATTCGGTTCGTTATTTTGGCAGCATTGGCTGTTGGGATTGTGAATGAAGTTTATTAGCCGGCGACAGTAGATTTCCGAGTAGGTACCTATATCATTCACTGCGCGTGGGTTATAAGTACCTACGTATCTTGGTTGCGCTTGCGTTTATATTTAACCACGAAGAGAGGTTCAGTAGGGCCGGTCGCCGAGTCAGGATCACTACAACCAACAGGTTGGTTGACACGCGCTATTTTTGACATTTCACGGATGATAAGGCTATGCGCGCACGGGTGACTTTTTTGAACTTTCACCTTTTTGGCACCGTGCCGTGATATGATAGTATATCTTTCTCTTTTACACTTTAATAAAGACAAGAAGAGTCACAGTCTCACAGTCAAAAGTCGCCTTAAGAATGATTTGTTTGTATGACTATAACTATCTTAATAGAACGCGACGAAAGAAAGCTAGAGTAAAAGGGTTTTTGAATGTAAGCAGGCGTTTCGAAAAACTTAAGTGTAGAAAAAGTGGAAGACCGCACTTTGTTGTTTGTGGCCTGGCGACCCTAGAGTCCTAGACCCGGTGTTTCTTACTGGGATAAGACGATGGAAGGTTACGTCCAGCTGTGGAATTCTATTTTTATGGAATTAGACTAGCTAAGAAATTCAAAATAATCTGTGTTTGGGGACTTGAATTAAAGTATCCGTGTTTGGGAATTTTCATCGAAAACTTGTAACCGCGCGCTCCTAAGACCGAACCTACTAAAAGCATTTCTCTTATAATTTAACACAAGCACAGTGCATTGTTTTACGTTAATGACTGACACGTTTTATGCGTTTATCTACAACTGCCGTGGCGTGGCGTAATGGCCGCTGAGCGACACTTGGTATGGTCAACTCGAGGAGTCTTCCCGCGACTTGGCCCACTTTTAACTTGGTCCACAGGCCAAGTCGCAGGTTTGAATTTTTAAATATTACTCTTCCGGCTACTGGGCCGATCCCCTTTTTAATATTTTATTAATAAAT
The DNA here is from genome assembly GCF_004193835.3 of Ostrinia furnacalis. Lineage (NCBI taxonomy): Eukaryota > Metazoa > Arthropoda > Insecta > Lepidoptera > Crambidae > Ostrinia > Ostrinia furnacalis. Next base: position 30,673 of record NW_021135496.1, on the reverse strand, counting down.
TAAACACCAAATCAAGAAAAATCTACTCTAGAATCTTAAAGTGGGCTCAGTTGCCAGAAGAAATTTTTTTTTTCTTTTCCTTATATTCAAACCAGCGCCTTGGCCCGTGGACCAAGCTAAAAGTGAGCCAAGTAGCTGGAAGACTTGCATCGAAATCTTGAAACCGCGGGCTACAACAAAACCGAACCTACTAAGAGTAATCCTCTTATAATTTAACTACCAATCACCATCAAGCACAGTGCATTGTTTTACGTTAATGACTGACACGTTTTATGCGTTTATCTAAACTGTCGTGGCGTGGCGTGGCGTAATGGCCGCCACGACGCTTGGTGTGGTCAGCTCGAGATGGGTGACCGGTAACTTTCTAGCCCTAATGAATGTGACTATTGTTTGATTGTTATTAGTTGTACCAAGTACAGTCGAGCACATTAGACTGTACATTTATGTTGTGAAATAGCTTTTATTACAACTAGATACGAACCTACCAGTGTTGCCAGAAGGTTACTTTTGTAACCTTTTAGGTTACTTTTGAACTGCATTGGTTACTTTTAGGTTACACTAATGAAAAGGTTACTTTTAGGTGATTTTTCAGAAATTGTAGAATTAACTTTTACAGGTTATTCAGTAAAAAATATTAATAGTGACAATTTAAAAATCATGTCAAACTGCATTTAAACATGAATTTGATTTATTATTTGTTTGAAAAAATGAGTTTTAGTGAATGTTTTTCGATAATAAAACGCAAATCCATGAAACGTTTTTATACGACCGGTCACTTTTCAGTCATGGAATGGTCAAAATTTCGAATTTAGGTTCATTTTCCATACATGAACAACCTTACACAATCGCTCCGCACCCCCCCCCCCGTATGAAGGTTACTTTTTATTCAAAAAGGTTACTTTTTTTTATATTTCTGGTTATTTCTGACAAGACCCGACTGGCAACACTGGAACCTACAGTGTTTAACTTGACGTGCTGTCGTAAAGTTAGGCTGAGTTGCACCACCAAACTTTAACTGTAACTATAACGATAACCGGTGCTTTTTATATGGAGTTTGACAGATTTTTGACGTTTGTGAAAGTTAAAATAGATGGTACAACCCAGCCTAAATGTCAATTTAATAGAGCTCAACTAAAGTTTAACTTTTTGTAGTAAGGTTCCCCCTTATTACAAAAAGTTATGTCGTCGTGTCGTCAGGTCAGTTAAGCTCTTTAAATCTAGTTTCTAGAGGTTACCGTTTGATTTAATGATTAATAATGATGTGTCCATTTACCTTAATAAACGACTTATACAGTAGGGTCATAATTTTGCATAATTACGTTCAAATTAGATTTCGTATTAATTTGTTAAGTTTAGGCGCTGATTAATTACCTATACTGAGTTGCACCACCTAACTTTAACGGTAACTATGACGATAACCGGTGCTTTTTGTATGGAGTTTGACAGATTTTTGACGTTTGTCAAAGTTAAAGTAAGATGGTGCAAGTGCAACCCACCCTTAGTAATTAGGTGTACTATAACATACTTACCGTGTGTACGTTTTAAAGAATAGGTATTTCATTTCAACAATTTCAAGATCTTTCACTAGAAGATCGCTGATGAAAAAATAATCTACTGTGTACGAAATTATTATTAGAGATTGCTCTACTCATACTACATGTCATACCGTACCATATGAATAAAACCCTAACTTTGAGTTCCGTTAAGCATCCGGTATCCGGTTAAAACTAAAACTAGTTCTACTTTTACAAAGTAATTAATTAGCTTACTAAAAATAAAGGCAGATCTGTATCGAGACATTATGGCTTGTTCACTAATGTTCTTAACGGTGTTTTTTCTTCGCAGGAGAAATTAATAATAGTTAATCATAAAAGGCGACGACACGTTATACCATATTCGCTAACCAGCACAGTGAAGGGAGCGAGCATAGTGCATGGGCGAAAGCGGGTGCGGTAGCGAAATGTTATTATAGAAATGCTAAATATTTTATTTTTATTCACAACAACACTTCACTGTCATCACAGGAGATCCCACTGCGACAGCGAAGACAACACATCAACATACACAACATCAAATACACAACTAGTAACCACCTACATACTCGTACAAACCTACTACACCATAACATAAATAACAAATAATGATGCCTTTATAAATTCACTCAGAGTATAAGAAAAAATATCTATTTTATCCGAAATTTTGAAGTTGACTGCGAAAAAATTATGAAAAATCTACAAAAATTTGTACTGTAGCAGGCCTGGCTCACTCCGCGCGGTACATCCGATAATTACCTATAGCGAAGCGCCCCGCCGGCGGGTATTATATCAGTCGAGTGTCACGCGCGCGCCCGTCAGGACGCTGGCGTGCGTTGTAGTACCTAATTCTATGATCGAAGTATTATTAAAAATGGACATAAAGAGAAAGAAATAATATTGTGCGGCGTTCGGGTGTTTAAATTCGAAAAGAAATCTACCGGATTTATCTTTTTTTTTCGCTTCCCAAAGATGCTGAAAGGTATGTTGGCCATGTAGGTAATCAATAATTCTTAGGATAGTATAGGAACCTAACCTACCATGACTACTGCTCAGAATGCGTTCGTTCGTTTCAGCCAAATGACGTCCACTGCTGGACAAAGGCCTCTCCCAAGGTTTTCCATAATGAATGCGTACTTACATACATACGTGTCATGAAGTACGTACCTCATGACATATAAGTAGATTAATTATTTTTTTCACTAGACAGCAACCCTAACAGCGTAAGAAGAGTTCAGAGGCACGCGATAGAAAGAGACAAAACTTGTAGGTGAATAAAATTGTAGGTACGTAGTGCTGTGCGAGCTGAATTCCACTGTATCGCGTCGCAGCAAGACTCGCATTTATTTAAATCGTCTTGCGGAGTAATCCTTCTGTACCTGTACTATTACTTATTCTGTGACTGTAGTGAAGCCACCGCGTATCGTCGTCATTAAACGTTGAATTCTCGCAATTTTTTCATAGTATAGTAATTTACCTATCTAATATCAAGTACATCATTCTTCTGTCACTTCTGTGGTACTAAGTCTTGAGATGAGTGTTATAGAGTTCGATGCAGGTGCTATTAGATTTCAGAACAAAAAAAAGATAAAAAAGGCAAAAAATAAAAAGATTTTGTGATCTGTGGTCTATGGCTTTCTGAACTAGTTTGAAAAATGTGGAGAAATATATATTTTTTTGTGTATCTGCGGCTTCCTTCAATCCCGCTCCGCTCATGCACTATGTTATTGTCCTAAACCTGACGCAGCGCGGCTAAATACCTGCCTACACGATGATTAAATAGCTCCTTAGCGAACTACTCTCTAAGGCTTCCTGCAAACTTACGATTTTGTGACATTAATTTTAGGCTATCTGGCAGAGGAATGACTTCGCTTGGAATTAAATTAATTTGTTGCATAAGAACAAAACTAAATTTTTACACGAATAAATAAATAAAAAAGATACTTGTAGGTCTTTTTATTCAATAACTACCACTGACGAATATAAATCCTGATCCCAGAGCCAGTTTTACCATCCATTGGGATCTTTTCTGTCAGATAAAATTTATCTGATTGTATTTACAAACGAAGTCACCAGTAATAAGTGTCTTGCGATGCGAATCATATAATTGACTGAAACTCTATCAACTACCTGGTAGGTGCTTCACCACTTTCACCATCTAATCTAATCTTGGCACTGTTAAAACACCCTGTATAATCATCCCAACCGCCATTCTTAACTAGCAGTAGGTAAGTAACATTAGTTTTTACGATTAGCTCTCTGACCCAATGGTCGGCGCGCGCGGAATGTTGTCCCACCCCCAATCTATCCCCTTTCCACCCCCTATCTATTCCTTTCCCACCCTCTGATATAAGAGATGTTTTATTGCTATTTCTCCGCGAACTTCATAAATAGTGGGATAACAAAGGTTTAGTATGTTAGGTGATAAATAGAGAACTGAAACAGAAATAAAAATGTGTTCGATACAAGCATTGTTGGTGCTTTGGCGTGGAAAAATTAAAAAACCAGCTTAGAACAGAAAATTATTATGACAAAAAGAAACGTTTTGGGGACAGACTGTCTCGCCCATAATGGTTTACCTATTTAAATTCAAAATCCTTCATCTTACTTACCCAATCTTCACTGGAAGAGTTTTTTCTGTAGATTCTAGCAACAAAGAAGAACGAGAGATGGGAAATATGGGAATAGAGTCCCGAGTTTTACCTAATACATAGTCGTTTAGTCGTCCGTGTGTTTTCTGGCGACTTTTAACGCGTCTGTTCCTAGAATTGATAAGTCATTGGCATTAATTCAGTGGTTTGCTGTCATTCGATTACTATACATTGGGCAGTTACTTTTCCCCCGGGACATACCTACTTGACCTTCACTGGTTGGGTTTTTATCGGCGATCATGCTAGATCCTGGCTACACAGGAGTTGCAGCGGTGGGAACGAGAGGTGGGAATTAGTCTCGTATACATTGACTTTTCACACAGTCTTACGCCCGTACATATCCACAAACGATGCTTGCTGAAGTCAAGCAGCAAATCAAACGCACAGCGTTGAATAGAGTTTCGTGATTGATTCGCGTGTGACCCTGTGCGTCCACGCGCACTGTGAGACCTCATAGTGATGTTTGTGAATACGGGCGTTACTCTACTACAAAGTCGTCCGTGTGTAGCCGGACTATGCGATCAGAGACGACGCCCGCGGGCGACACGCCGCGTCGCGTTACATTCATAGACGCGTTCTGGTTTTCATAAGTACATCACTGTTTTGTCCTAAGTAAGATAGTGAGGCCCTATTCTGCAAAATGATTTTGATATCTTCGACGAATATCGTCTCTCTCATCAAGAAACTAAAATAAAAAACACTTGCCGGTCAGATTGATATCAATCAATCCACTAATTTCAATCCTATTGCAGGGCGTTTTGTAGCACATCATCATCATTTCAGCCGCAGGACATCCACTGCTGAACATAGGCCTGATGAGGCCTCCCCCAATGATTTCCAGATTGACAGCGGCCTGAATTCAGCGCCATTGTAGCACATAAGGTTTTTAGTTTTTGTTTTTAGAAGTTAGTATACTGATATTCTTGGTGATGGTGGGTTTCCTTTTTGTTTACTAAGTTATCATCATCCGGTCATTTTAACTCTACTGCAGCAGCACAACCTTCTTCAATTTCCTAGAGGCAAATAGAGGATTTGGCCAACAGTCCTGGCGGCAGGACACGTGGAATAAATGTTAATTCTTTATTATCATAAAAATTACCCCAATGTCTTCAAGCAATTCGTAATGTTTGCCTTCAGCTGGTTCAGAAATACACAATAATTAGGACCTATAATGGTGTAAGTACGGATGACAGTAGGTACCATTAAGCTATCCATTTTTATTGCAAAATAGACACTATCACAACAACATAAGATGCCACAGTGTCCAACTTGATGTGTTAACCGTACAATGTTCAATGCAACCTGCCCCTGCGCTGACAAAGGACCAACATTGTAGTAAATTAGTCCCATTATGCCTAAGCACTCAATTTTGGAGTATCATCTCCAAAAATTACGTGTTCCAATTTTATTACGAATCGACGCAAACTCAAAATCGGGATGCGTTTTGTCGAAATACACAGAAGGACGCTTATTATTTTTACGATACGCATTTTGACAAATATTTTTTAAATTAAAATTTACTACTGATTTTCTCATTTTTCTTAATGCAGGAAGAAGTAGAGTTGCTATAACTTTAGAGATATGGTCTGAAAATGTCCTATACCCATTGTCCAGCTGTGGACTTCTAGAGGCAATAAAGCCAGTCCAATAATAAAATAAAAGAGCTTGCTGTTTGTATGTCAACTGTGGAGTTATAAAGCTACTTACCTATTAGGTACTTAATTAACTTACTTACTTCAATTTAGACGCATTTTTTTTGAGTAGGACACATATTTCAATGTAAATTTATCAAATAATATATTTTCTCCTGTTTCCTCATTATTTTCCTACATTTTGCAAGGTTACATCGATTAATTAACGTTTTGTTGGGCTCGTGAAAGTATAGCGTATAAGTAATATAATATTTTGTCTAAAATACTCAAGCAACTTTTTTACAAAGTTACCTACATATTTTTTAGACGTTTAATTATGCGTAACGCTGGATGACAGACGACAGACAGAAGTGGAACAATCGATTTAGCATTAAACTAAAGTGAGTTCTTTTATAAAAATCATATTTCGCTCGTTTAGCACTCTCTGACGTACACATGACAACTGATTACGGATATATTGAGCGTTTGTGTCGATGAGGCAGCAGCTAGATAATTGCTATTGTATTTGAAACTAATATGATTGGGATAAAGTCTGTAAAAACATATCAAAAGTCGTTTCATTTTTTGTCTTTTGTCTAAAATAATGTATCAGGTATCAGTTCTGAAAGTGGCCTGTCGCAAAAGTATTATCACCACCGACACACACCGAAACACTAGAATCTATAGGCTCCTTGTTCGTTTACAGGTAGTTTGCTTATAGGTAGAGCATTGGACACCGTTGTTGGAGCCTCAGAACATAGAAGGGATGATCTGAGGTTGGAGCCCTGTATCTCTCATGAGTATCTACCTACTACAGATTAAATCAATAAATAATAAATAATAGTCATCGTCGAAATATGGAATCTTTGAAGACTTGTGTAGTTTGCTCAAACGCCGCCGAGAGCCAAATGGCACACTTAGAGCCCTGTATCTAGCTACCACAGATTAAATCTATCATCACGGAAATACCACGAAGATTCCATCTTCAATTAAAGAGCTCTTGTGTAATTTGCACTAACGCTGTCCAGTGGGCACACTTGGAGTCCTATATGTGGTTACCACAAACCAAATAAGTATTTGACTTACTTGGCTTATGGTCCTATGTCCCCTAGATGGGGCAGAGGGCGTCCACAACAGTCCTCCATCTCGTTCGGTCTTGAGCTTCTCGCTTGATTTCGCTCCAGGTCTTGATCGCCGATCTTCTTCGCCTCGATAAGTATTTAATCATCATCAAATCCTGGAATTTTAAGACTTCTTGTTTGTATTGACGTAGTTTGCTCAAACGCTGCTCAGTGGGCGCACTTGGAGCCCTGTATAGCTACCACAGATTAAAACAAACTATAAACAATAATCATCATCGAAATACATACTGGAATGTTTAAAAATTTGTGTAGTTTGCACTAACGCTGCTCAGTGAGCACACTTGGCTTCCACAGACTAAATCCATAATGGATCATCTTCAAAATACTGGAATCTTTAAAGACTTTTGGTTTGTATTGATGTAGTTTGCTCAAACGTAGCTCAGTGGGCGCACACTTGGAGCCCTGTATAGCTACCACAGATTAAACAGTTATTGGGCTGACACGCGATGCGCTTGCGTGCCGCACTAACTACCTTTTTGATTTGTAACCAGTACGTGCGTTTACACTAGCCCCGCCCGCGGTTTTGGTCGTTTTATGGTCATCGTGTGATTTTTATTTGTATTTAAAAATTTAATCGAAAACATTAATTTGGTCAACGTAGAAACCTCCTCGGTTGAATGGATTATTATTAAGAAAATAAGCTAGAGAAGTTTTTTCTACATTTTCAGGTCTGAAATCCAGAATAACTTCTTTCCCGCTACATAATCGATTTGTCAAACTTTTGTAAGTTTCACACACACATTGAAAGTAAATTAGTCATGTACAGTCAGTGTCAAATATTTCGTGACACCCAAAGTGGTCAAAAAGTTGACAACCTTAATCCAAAGTAAAGATGTTTAGTGAACTTTTTGGCTACTTTTGGTGTCACGAACTATTTGAAGCTGACTGTACCTAGTCAATTAGTCAGTAAATGCAGCATGAAATATGACGAATGCTGTTGAAACATTGTTAAACAAATAAAATAAAATACGGCCGATGGGGCAGCAAGGTTCTGGAGAAGAGGCCACGGACCTACCGGAAAACGCAGCGTGAGACGTCCACCCACAAGGTGGACCGACGACCTGATAAAGGTAGCAGGAAGGCGCTGGATGCAGGCCGCTACCGACCGTGCGATGTGGAAGTTATTGGGGGAGGCCTATGTTCAGCAGTGGACGTCCTGTGGCTGAAACGTTGATGATGATGATGAAAATAAAATAAATAAAATTTAACTATGATGTTTTAATCTTGTATTGTGCCTATATCATGTATTGTGTATTGTGCCAAATAAACAATATTCTATTCAAAAAAAAAAAATAGCTTTTCCTGTGACGAGTTGACTCTATGGCAAATAGACAATGACCCCCTGCCTATATGTATTAGTCCAAGAGCCTAAATACACAGCACGCTACTGATATCGGCTGATCGCTTGATCATTCGTATTCGCTTGATCTTTATTTATTTATATAAATTTCCCAAACAGATAAGTAATTAAATTAAGACCATAAAAGCCGTAAATTTGATAATCACAGACACCTCTTTCTGTATATGTGTTTAATATGTAAATGTATTATGTATAGTGATAAAGTCGCGCCATCAATTTCAGAAAGCGATATCTACTACATTAATTGATAGAATACATTGTGTTCATAAGAGCAATCGGTCGATAAAATGGGATGACTATTTGATTTAGATTCAAATCAGAGGACTTAAGTTATTTCTGAAACATACGAATTTCGAATCGAATGCAGAATAATAATACTATTAGGTACCTACCTACTACCTACTTGTAGACGCAGTTGACCACCAAGAATAATTAAAAGATGGCGAAGTGAAAAATAAATAAGTTACCTGTAAGTATTAAAAAAAACACAAGACCCGAATCTGTCTTCTATCACAAAATGTTGTGTTGATCTACGTACCTAGGGTTGCCAGGCGTCCGGATAAAGCCGGACATAGTTAGGCTTTTTGATTGCGTGTCCGGCCAAAATAACCGATGTCCGGCCTGTCCGGCCTTTGTTAGGCTTTTTATTTGGCTGCCGCGCCAGGCGAAAGTCGAGCCACAGAATAAGGCACGCACGCATCAGGACGTTAGGCAACCGATGATGATAGTACTCACTCGTGAGCTCACTAATTGTCGCATGGCCGGCTTTTAGGGTAAAATGTCCGGCCAAATGAAGCACAGAGTCCGGCTTTTGTGTTTTTGGACCTGGCAACCCTATACGTACCTACTAATAATTATAAAAGTCATAAATTTTATTACTATTGAGTAGGACTAAGTATAGTTTTTTCAACTAACTTAAAATGAGATGAGACCGTGTTTAGTAAACAAAGGCTACTTGCGTTTTGTAGGTACTTGTGTACTTGACTTGTACTTTCAAGTTAGCAAGTAAACTGTGAAAAAACGCTTAGCGCCATCTATTAGGGTTGATTAAACATTGTTAAAACCAACCAACCCTAGAACCAACATCAAGAGTTGCAGCGTAGTTTTCGTAGATGGCGCTAAAAAAGCATGTGAAATAGAGATAATTTTAATATTTTGATTTTTTACTAGATGGCGTTGTACGCGGACTGCTTAATAAAGCACAGAGTTGAAGATTTGAAAACATAGGTGGCGCTATTAAATGTTATTCATACATCATACTAGAAAATTAAATACAATTTATTTATGTGTGAATTAAATAAAACGAATTCCATAAACTTATAAAAATATTTATTATAATGTTACTTCATAATTTTATCCTTTTCAACTATGATTCACGAATGTTTTTTTTGTGGGAAAAGCTCAGCCAAGAAGAGCTTTCAGTAATAAGATTTGATACTTATTAAGAAAGTAACTGGGTGTTACTTAATTATTGAAAATGTTCGAAGGTCTTGAGCACTGTTTAGGACTACCTTATGCTTGATGGACGAACGACCTAACATGCAGGAGTCCATGTTGAATAGAATGAACAAGTCCGTGTTTTGTGCCTTCCACACTAATGCCTGTATTTACAAATATTACTATGAGGTCTCACAGTGCACGTGGACGCACAGGGTCACACGAACCACTCACAGAGCTCTATTCAACGCTGTGCATTCGATTTGCTGCTTCACTTAATTTTGTGTGAAAGAGTAACAAAATCATTCATATATTTTCACAAATATTCGCGTTATTAATGACAAAATTATTCGCGAATGGACAATATAATATGGCCTTCTTTCTCTTCGACTGCGTCATGGAAATCATTTGAATAGTGATGTGGTCAAATAATGGCGCTAAATATTTTCGGTCGCAGGGTCATGTACCGGTTTATTGGCGCTTTCCAATCGCTTGTAGTTTGGTGACAGTTTTTGGAGAAAACACCACAAATATGTGCCTATTGATAGAGATTTTTTAAAACTTTCAGGCGAATCCCGGAAACTTTTTGGTAATTATAGTAATTAAGTAAGTAGGTACAATGACATAAAACAAGTACTTACGGCTTGTTCAGTGATTCGTCCCACAACACGTTCGTCCCACTGGGACGAAACACTGAATTCAAAAAGCCCGTATTTACAAACGATGCTTACTTAAGATGGATATTGGGGGATAGTGAAAATCAAACTTTGTAGCTGTAAAAGTGTAAAGCTATTGGCCTGTATCTCACTCGATGGAAAGTGATGATCAAGCTGGAAACAAGCTTCAACCGGACTCCTAAAAGGAACTGGCTTCCTTATCTCTTACTGCCAAAAACACTACACTGCTGCACTGCTGTTAACATTGTTGTTATGGCGATAGACGATAGTGATGGATACTTTTGTTCTACAAGCCCTAATAGCTACCACCAACTAAATCGAGCAGAAATTTTGCTCCCACTGGGAATCGAACCCGAGACTTTTAGGTCTAAGATATTTGGTGAAGCTTTTTCTTTAGTAAAGAGTACTTTTGATTAGTAGATTGTACTTTACGCACGTATTCACAAACGATGTTTGCTTAAGTGAAGCAGCAAATCGAACGCACAGCGTTGAATAGAGCTCTGTGATTGGTTCGTGTGTCACCCTGTGCGTCCACGCGCACTGTGACACCTCATAGTAATGTTTGTAAATACGGGCGTTAGATACGGACACCTAATAAGGCTGGGTTTCACCATCTTACTTTAACATTGACAAACGTCAAAAATCTTTCAAACTCCATACAAAAAACATCGGTAATCGATAGTTCAACAATCTTGTTTCAACTAACATTGGTTTTAAGTGCAATCGTTACTAACAAACTGAGTCCTGGTTACTTGAATAAAGAAAAAATTGAATTTGAAATTTGAATTTGATAGTTACGGTCAAAGTTAGGTGGTGCAACTCAGCCTAAGAAATGCTTGGTTTAGCTTTTTCTTCTTTCAGTTTTGACGTTTGACTTATGTGACTTATGTGACTTATGTCATCATCATAATCAACAGCCGTTTACAGTCCACTGCTGGACTATGAGCCTCCTCCACTATAGCGGAGGGTTTTGCCATAATCTCCACGCTTGGCAGGCGGGTTGGAGATCGCAGTTTAAAAGATTGATGAAGAAGAAGATTGATGTTTTTCAGAGAGCGCTGCTGCCCATTCTCTGTTTGATGTGTAGTCCCTAAGTCGCCTCTTACGACACCCGCGGGAAGAGTAGGGGTTGGTGACAAATGTATTCTACTCTGCCGTCACCACACGGCTTATGTGACTTATGTGATTGACTAGAAATAAGTCCTACTTACTTTAGATGTATGAGTATGAACATACATATTTATTATTTATTATGGATTCTACCATGCCTACGTCAACTGTGTCAGTGGTCAAGCACAAACAGCTGGCGGATGCGATGGCGACCAACTTTGAAAGTGAGGTTCCGTCCAGGGGTCCGCAACATTTGCACTTACAAAGTAGAGGGAGAGCTTTGCTGAGTTATACCTGTTCAGATAGTTTAAGGGACTTTAAAGCTCAATTAAGGTTCTTATGCCCGTTTTCACCATCAATTCTTAATTTTTAAGTGATCCCTATGAAAACAAAATTCCTGTTATGTGTTACCAAAGGGCTCACTTAAAAATTAGGGATTGATCGTGAAAACGGGCATTAAAGTCCCTTCAAAATATGTGGACAGGTACAGTCACATTTCTTTTATTAATGCAAAACATTTGTAAGCTTACAGAACAGGTTCAAAGCGCTTACAAGCTTAAAATTTAAAATTAGGCAAAATTAAGGTTTTAAATATCTTAGACATGTAGAGATGAGAATTGCTACACGCAGCTAGCCTTAGGCGGTAAAGGGAAGAGAAAAAAGCTGTGTATGTTTGTACTTTGGATTAAATGTATGAATTAATCTAATTGTGATACAAATGATCCGTTCCACCCGATTGTTGAATAAGATAGATTATTGGCTTTATTAGACTTTTATAATTGGCAGCTGTTATTGGTACAGAAAACAACAGACGTATTAATTAATGTGATTGGAGACATTTTCAATGTCACCCAGATTTTTCTATTTCCCGCCACCGAAATGGTGTTCAAGATGGAACTACTTTTGAAACCGCCTTCCTCTTCCGTGTACTGCAATTTGTAATACCACTTGCCAAAGGACAACTGGCTCGAATATTGGAAAACAAAAATGTTGGCCACACCTTTCACCAGAGCGGCGAAGGCGAGAAGAATCGCTGGTGCCAGTACAACGGCGTCGGCGCCCCACCGCGGACGATAACGAACATTCCAATTTCGAATTTCAAACTTGAACCGCGATGCTTCGATAGACGTTCCAAATACGAATTTCAATTTTTTTGTGGCTGCTTTTTTAATTCTTCTTTTTTTTCTACTGCCACTTCTGTGCTGTGACTAAAGAGTTTTTAATGCAATTTGAAAATTAGTGCAAGTGAAATGCTTCAGCCAAGATTATTTGGAAGTGCAAGTGACAGAATGGGGGGCAAAAGGAACTGTGTTGGGGCTTGGAGTCTTGTTTTCGTCGCGGTTTTTCTGGCTACAGTGACATGTCAAGGTAAGTCAGTTCATGTTAAATGTCACTTGCAGTGTCAGTCATGACTTGTGATTTATTTTTAAAGAGGTTTGCGTTAAAGTTGGCTCTATATGAGCAGGAAATAGTTGGTAGAGTCATTACGAAAGCTCTACTACGAAAGACTTCAACGCGTTAGCGTGAGAGTTAAAAGTTAAAGTCGCGATTAAACCTTGTAATTTTTGTAATAATTTCTAATAAATATCACTATTACAATCGTTTAAGTTTGTAATAATCGGCTAATGCCTTTATTAGGCGGCGGCTCTTTTCATTTTTTGTCTACATTGTTAAGAAAATATCATTTATAATTTTCGTGAAAGTAGAAACAGTGTGTTTAAATTGTAATGTGCTGAAACTTCAATAAAAGAATTTTAAATTCTTAATTGCGAACAAAAGTATTTCAATACCATCGACTAATGGAATGATCAAGAAATAAAAGACATAAAATACAACTTTTTATGAAAATACAAGTTTTTAGTGACATTTATTATTTTTAGTAATCAGTGGAACAAAGTTAATTAAAAATAAGCCTACTTATCTCCAAATCATCAATTACAAATCTTGAATGTAACAAATACGTAACTAAACAAGCCCTAGTAGTTTACAATGATGTAAATAGTACTAATTAACAAAACCAAGATAATATATAATATTACATAAGAGTTTTACATAGATCTCGCAACATATATGTAATATATGTTTTAACATTAAAGTCAAGGCTGAACGAAAGTTTAAGGCTTGCTTAAGAGTATAACTCATTAAGAGTCCATTTTTCCAACAATATTCAGTTTTGCGTAAGTGTTTCGAGCTCTTGTTTGCTCAATTTAGGCCCATCTTTGCATTAATAAAGTTTTGTGCATTAATAATATAGATTACGATCTATTAATATGTACCTAGAGTCAGCCAATAAATTAGGCAAAGCTTGGTCAAAAAGTCAAAAAAGCTTCATTAAAATGTTAGCAGAGCCTGTGATTTCGGTTTATTCCACTTTGATCACCTGGATTTGATCACCCAGGTGATCAAAGTGGACTCCAGGCGACACTTTGGTGTCCTTTGATCATCCATGGATAAGAAGTCCACTTTGATCATCTATAGGTGATTTTATCCATGTATGATCAAAGGATAATATACCAAAGTGTCGCCTGGAGTCCACTTTGATCACCAGGGTGGTTAAATATCCTGGTGATCAAACTGGAATAGACCGTGATTTCGGTTATAATGACGGATTAAACTCATAAGGGGTCATCCATAAAGTACGTCACACGTAAAGAGGGGGGGAGGGGGTTGACAAAGTGTGACATGGTGTGACAAGGGGTGGGAGGGGTCCTAAGTTTCGTGACATCACATTTCAATTGTTTCAAATATTTGATATAATGTTGATTTCATAAAAAATGTACTTAATTTAAATGGAAATAAAACTAATTTCGGAACTGCTGTTAATTTCATAATTTTTCGATGTGAAATTGCAAAACATGTGACGTCACACTAGGGAGGGGGGGTCTCAGAAATGTGACCACCTGTGACAAGGACGGAGGCGGGGTAAAACAATCATGAAATTCGTGTGACGTACTTTATGGATGGCCCCTAACTTGTATTTCACACAAAACAAGGACAGAATTAAATCGTATATCGATTATTTCGCTATTGGTATAATGTTTTAGGGACTTAGAGACGTGGCGAAGAGATCCTGAAATTGAATTTTAAGAAATCAAATCAAGTAATTTTATTTGCAGAACAAAATGTCATGATAATACAGGTATACAGTATACCTAACTGAATCAGTTCCAATTATGTTTAACAGGGATTGTACCTGTGTGTAAATGTTAATTTATTAAGAATAGTACAAAGTTACTTTATTTGAAGTTCTTTACTTTGAAATAAAGCAAGAAGAAGAAGCAATTCAGAATTAACATTTTCATCAATATTGCTTCAGCTAAATGACGTCCACTGTATTATGTATCTGTTTGTATCCCTATCCGGGCTGGTACAATAATTATATTATTTGTGACGCTATATCATCGTATTATACAATAATTAGTTGTACATAGGTAATTAGTAATGGAAACCTTTCAATAACATATTAATGAAGAATGCGGCCTGTCAACATAACAAATCAAAACTCCATTATGATTTTGCAAATTTGAAATTGAAATTATTGTGCAAACCGATGTTCCTGTTCAGTTAATTTAACCGTCAATTAGAACTTACATTAACGAAGTTAAACCTGAATTTTAAGAGAAAGTGACGCGTACGACTTTCGATTTAAATGCTGTTTAAATAGAGATTGTTTTAACATTAACTTGCGCACAAAAAAGCTACTTTTTTATTACTTTGTATTTGGTTCCATGAGATCAAAATTAACATCGATTTTTATCAATACTTTGTGAACTTAATAACATTGTAGTTTGATAAAACATGTTAGTTGCAGATTTTGATAGTTGCATTTATTTAATTATTTATTTATTCAAGTTTAAAGCAGCCTTGACCTTTTTCATAGTGCCCGATCATTTACTTTTGCCAATCACTTATTGTGTTGATTTAGAACTATGTAAGTTTTAAATATTCTCTACTTTGACTTGAAACATAATTTAATGCACAATATTGTTAACTAACTTTATCTAAATAGTGATACTGACATAGTGATCTATCAACGCACAGCCCAAACCACTGGACGGATCGGGCTGAAACTTAGCATGCAGGTAGATGTTATGACGTAGGCATCCACTAAGAAAGGATTTTACGAAATTCAGGGGGTAAAACGGGATCCACGCGTACGATGTCGCGGGCGGCCGCTAGTGTAGGTATAATATTATACCTACGACCTACGTAAGCACAGACGGTTATAAAATTGATTAAGACGTTTTAAATATTAACTTGTAATAACAAAATAGAATGTTATTAAAGTAATCAATTCGAAATCGCGTAATATAATTTCGATATCTTTCGCATATTCGCATGTAATATAAACACATTTTATGTTTTAACTCGCGTTGATAGTTGGATATTCATTTGAATTCACCTTTAGGACTTCGTATGCTAATAAATAAATAATAATATGCTCTTGTAAATAGAATAAATTATTACTTAAAGTTGCGTGCCCTAGACTGCCCTAGAGGGTCCTTAAATGTAAGCTTACATAGATTGTGTACATAATTTACGATCATGCAATCAGTAGTAAATAGTTAATGTATCTTTGGTGCGTTTCAGTTGATTTCACATTTGATTATTGAAAAAAAAAAGTACATAAAGATAACGTTGTAAAAAAGCTTTTGGCTGACAAAGCTTTTTGCCGAATCGTTACTGACTGTACAACAGACTGTGCTGTGTGCTTTCTAGTTGGCCAATGGGTCAAGTGATCAAAATGAACTAAAAATGTTCGTTCTACTCGCATACGAAGGTACGAAACTCTTTATAAGTCCAACCTTTTTGTCTTTGATCTGGTTGAATGAATTAATAAACAAATGACAAATATAGGTATATGTGTCTCAAAAAACAATTGACAAATATGTCCATTTTTGTAACAAACCTCATCTAAATGAGCCATACTTGGCACACAGTCAATTCCCACAGTTTAAATGCAACCATCAAGAAGATTTGACCCGCGTTGCGCACGCGCTTGCGTCATAGTGAGCGGTCACTAAATGTCACTGTAGCGTCTGTAGTTAGTAGATCTTAGGTAATGTACATCTTAGACTTCCGATATGTGCATTTTAAAGTTTCCGGGGTTGTAATAATAGAGCTTTGTGGCTCATTTCAGGTGACTTTAAAGGTGTTGGTTACATGAAGAAATTAGCTAAGCAATGAAGTTTCTGCCAGTCATTGTAAATTTTTAGCGTGTAGCCGTAATATGTAAACTTTTCAACTATTTCTAACCAAAATCAGTAGAGTATAGGTTTGACTCCCATTTTCATCAACAATTAAGAGTTAAGATCTTAATGCCCGTTTTCACCATCAATCCTAAATTTTTAAGTGACCCCTATGGTAACACATAACAGGAATTTTGTTTTCATGGAAGTCACTTAAAAATTAGGGATTGTTGGTGAAAACGGGCATAAGGCTCCTAAATTCATCGAAATAGATTCAGCTATGGTGTGAAAACGTAACATAAGGAGTTATGCCCGTTTTCACCATCAGTCCCTAATTTTTAAGTGACCCCTACGATAACACATAAACAGGAGTTTTGATACCTTAGGGGTCACTTAAAAATTGGGGATTGATGGTGAAAACGGGCATTACTTTCGCTGTTAAATTTTTATAAGGGCTATGCGTGAGCACATAAAACTACACATTTTTGTTTTACAATAGTACCTACCTATGACAACTACATAAAAAGCCACTAAGTTAAGCTTGAAGTACCGCTTACTTCGTTAAAAATACAATAGTTTGAAATATTGATGGTTGAAAATGATAAAGTCAAAGCGAAATTATAGGCGCTTGCGTTTGTTAAATGAGCAGGATTATTAAAGCTGAGTTGCACTATCTTTTTAACTGTAACTATACCTAACGATAACTTACGTTTTTTTGGATAAAATTTGACACATTTTTGACGTTTGTTAAAGTTATAAGATGGTGCAACCCAGTCTTAACTAAAAGATCTAATCTTTCAAAATACACCTTCATTCAAATTTAAAGCATCATTTCATACAATGAGATATTCCTAACTGATAAGTGTTACGTGTTAAAATGATTGTGAAAGACGTCAAAGTAAAGATCAACTCGTAACCTGCGTAATGACCCCTTGGCTCAGTGGCTGCCTCAAAGTTCCGGGTTCGATTGCGTGCGGGTGCATGTTGCAATGTGTACTTATTAAGTTCTAAGGATAGCCTAATTTGATTGATATTTTAACATTGACATGAGATATTTGTTAGAGGTAAATGCAAAATTACGCCTGTAATTACAAACATTATTATGAGGTCTCACAATTACGCCTGTATTCACAAACATTACTATGAGGTCTCACAGTGCGCGTGGACGTACAGGGTGACATACGAACCAATCACAGAACTCTATTCAACGCTGTGCATTCGATTTGATGCTTCACTTAAGCAAGCATAGTTTGTAAATACGGGTGTGTAGGTCTTATCTACAAAGTAATCATTTTAGAACTGCAGCACGTCAGCACGTCAACCTACCACATTTTTTTTAACTAATTTGTGTCTGTATTTCTAAAGTTTCATCAATGACATAGTTTAGTGGGTTAGTAGTTAATAGTAGGTAGGCCCGTACGTGAAAGAATCATAATTTCAACATGCCTTACAAAATGGTGACATACTTCACTAAAATATATTAATAGTATACAATATCGTAGCGATGACTTGCAATGAAAAAATGAGTGTTGTGATTGTAGCAGTGAAATTGACAAACAAGACAATTTATGAAATGTCCAGTCTAATAGTATTGACAGGGAAATCACAACATTTTTTATTAATTGTAGAGTTGTTATACTGAAAACAATCGAACGTAACTTTTTCCTAATCAAATTGTACATAACAAGTTACTTCAATATTTTGAATTGTTTCTTATTTTTATTAGGACATTAGCATTTATAATTGTGACTCCAGTTAAGTTTATTAATTTTATTTTACTCTAGGGACGGAGTAAAATAAAATCAGTAAATTTAATTTTATTGATTAGATTTCTTACATTGAATTCCATGGTGTGTAAAACGTCATAATACGCAGTACCTATAATTATGTACACAAGTTCTTTTAGATTTTATAAAATCCATTCCTCTTCAATATTCACGTAAGAAAAAGTCACTTTCAATATCGCTATTCATTTTTTATCAATTCGGACTTTTGCCAAAATTTCCAGCTTAATTCTAGCTACAACATGGGTGTGATCATCAATATTACAAAGATGGTTGAATAAAAAACCACCTGTCAGTGAGATCCGAAGGCATTGTGTGATGTGACTGGTATAACGGTGTTAGTTCTGTTGTATGACGTTGTATGAGAGAAATAACAATCATACATTTGTATAATTGGGTTAATTAGGAGGCTTTGGGAATGAATGAGGCGGTATATCATTTAATTGACAGATACATCTTAATATTTGAGTGAATTAATGATTCAGGAATAGACAGACGTGCTTAAATTATATATGGATAGGTATTTTAATACGTATATTGTGACAGTAAAAGGATGTTTACAATTGTATCTGATCTAAACGAATTACTTATTGAAACAAAAAATAGATCCTTATTAATGCTCAATAGAACTTACAGGTACAAAATAAAAACAGATAAAAACTCTTATTTATTACCAATCATATAATTCTAGAAGACTAATCTATACTAATATTATATTTATAAATGCGAAAGTAACTCTGTCTGTCTATCTCTCTTTCACGCCTAAACCACTGAACCGATTTAGATGAGGCATAGAGATAGTTTGAGTCCCGGGAAAGGACATAGGATAGTTTTTGTCCCGGTTTTTGAAACAGGGACGCGCGCGATAAAGTTTTTCTGTGACAGACAAAATACTACGCGGGCGAAGCCGCGGGCGGAAAGCTAGTAGACAATATTATTGTTGAAAAACAACACCAATTACAAATACATAACATGGGTCACCTTAGATATCCCATCCTACTTTAACCTTCAATAAAATCATCTCCTATTTTAGATCTTAAGGAAAATATGATCCATCTAATTCACAAAAAAGTCTATTAATTCGATGGTCCTCTATTTTCTATGAAATATTACCTCTATGCCCTTACTATAGGTAACCTTGGGTTTAAAAAGAGGTCAGAGTCGTGACAGCATGACCACAATTCGACCTGATAGTTAATGTCGCGCAGCTAATCAACTTCGCACGACGAAACAAAGACTTTGGACAAATGGTATTATTACAAAACAACGTTCAAAATCAAAGTTAAAATGTTTATTCAGTATAGGCGCTTTCTAGGGCACTTATACACGTCTAGTCATAGGTGGTCCTACCACTGCTTCGGGACCACATATGGGCTGGTGCTGAGAAGAAGTGGCGGAAGAAACTCAGTCACCTTAGTTCAAAACTCGATTCATTTTCATACACATAAATTCTGTTCTGTGATAAGTATACGGGACTATTCCCGCCTCTCGTTCTACACCTATGTAGCCAGGATCTACAGCTTGACCGCTAATAAAAATCCAACCAGTGGAGGTCAAGTTTGTCCTGTGATGTATCTAAATATTGGAATTCCATTTTTTTCCAGTTTTGAGCTCTTTTGTTTAATTGGTACGCATCGCTAGAATCTTTTTGATTGTATTATTAGTATTTCTGATAGAAAAATAGTATTATCGTATGCAGATTTGACTTTTTCAAATAACACCAAAGAAATAACGAAATTTTGTTTATTTGGTTCATAAAATTGCACAGTATTACACTACGTTAACCACTTGTTTTACCTAGTTTTATCCCATTATAAACTAGAACAGTCTAATAACACCGTTTTAACTGTTTTAGTTGTGTCTCTTTCCACTACTGTGAAATTAGCATTTAACAAAAAATAACAGCATTCAGCAATCATCGCTTTATTGCTGTGTAAATTGATTTTCATATGATAATAATACTAAACCAAATATTTAATAAACTTCTAATATCACTTGACTACTTGCAGCCTGCAGCTTCGTCTGTATCAACTTCTGCCTTTCATGGATTTTCTTCAAACATTTTTGGGTATTAAATTGGTTGCCTAAATTCAAAGTAACGGACCCTACACTATTTAAAATTTGATCTCTGTTTTACAAACTTGTAAACCTGTCCTTGAACTGGCTAGTGACATTGTAACAAAAAAGCTATGTTACTAAATTGATTGGATAACAGATTATATTAACCATTAATTTTACATTGCTTAATAACTAGGACGTGTCCTAAGGCTTTAAGAAATCTTTTGAGAACTAGTTTTTAACTCGTCCTACTAAACATGATATTAAACATAGTATGGCGTTTACTATACCTAGTCACGATCATTGCAAAAACGTAAGTAAATCGTCTGTTGCATCAATGCAAATAGTTTTTCTTTGTTTTACAATCGCGGCGTAATGTTGTATGAAAATGTATGTAATTTGTTTCCGTTTATAAATACTGTTTTCGTTTGAAGGTTCGTTGGTTATTCGGTACTGACCTACAGAGGTGTCGAACGGTTAAAAATTGGTGTTAAGTTTGTGTAGTTAAATATTTAATTTATATTTTTATTTTCTTTTTTTTGTTTAACTGAATATAGGTATAATAACATATACTTATGTATTTGCATTTGTATACTTACTTTGCCTAAGAATTTTGTTACGATACAAAATAGAGTCATGTAAAAATACCTGACTAAACTGACTATATCACCACAAGGTGGATCGATGACATCGTAAAGGTAGCAGGGAAGCGCTGGACGCAGGCCGCTACCATTCCTACATGGAAAGCATTGGGGGAGGCCTATGTTCAGCAGTGGAAGTCCTGTGGCTGAAATGATGATGATGATGATGATATTAATAATCATGTTTCCTATACTAATTTGACCATTATTTCGATCATAACAACCGCAAAAATGGAAACAAGAAGAGATTTCTCTTTCTACGTCAATAGTTTGTGAAAATAAAACGCAAAACCGGAGCCCAAGAAACCTCTTACGCACGTAACCATTTTCTTACCAACCATAGAAAATTCGCTGTCGAATTCGCAAATTATCTTAGCTAAAAGCCGTAATACAATCCAAACCACAGCGTCATTACCATATTAGAGCCATCCCAAATATAGCTTGCCAAATTTATCCAAAATAAACTCATCTAAAAACTAAATTCGATACTACAGTTAGCTATTTGATTGTCGAAACTTATCTGGCAGACGAGGGCTTAATTTAAATATGGTTAAACCTCACTTTTGCCATACTTTAGACCGCAACTCTATTAAGAAGTGGAACATCGCCGGCCACTCGATAGCGGGGGTGTGGTGTCAGTGTCAGCGATTGATTTGATTGATCAATTATTGGTAGTTTTAGAAAGACTGGAACTAAGTGTGCTACTTTAAAATTATAAAAAAATGATAAAAAAAAAGAGTGAAACAGGCTGCAGGCTGAAGGTATCATATAAAATTATAGAATTGGCACAATAACGTTTACTCGTACCTCTAAGTAAGGGTTCGGACCAACGCGATCACAGCGCGATCAGCCGGCGTGCAGCGATGGCGACCAGACCTAAATGCATTGATCGCCATCGCTGCACGCCGGTTGATCGCGCTGTGATCGCGTTGGTTTGTCCGAACCTTAAGTCAGCACTTCAAGCAAAAACACTGTGTCCGCACTAGAAAAAGTAATTTTGTTTCTACTGCAAGAGGACCTTCTCTAATTTAACCAGCGACAAATTGAGGATTTAACTGCACTCTTCACGCTGGCCAGACAGCTTGGGGAGGCCTAATGTTTTCATATTTCTAACTTACTCGTTTTTTACGAATTACAATTATACAAATACTCGTACTAGATATATGTCCCAAAATATTAATTGGTCACCGTTGGTATCCTCTGGGTACGGACCGGGACTAATCCCACCACCGTTGCAAGTCCTGTCTAGCCAAGATCTACTTGCTTGACCGTCAATAAAAACCCAATCAGTGATGGTCAAGTTTTTGGGTAGGTACGGAAGCCTGACCCTTTAACTCGTATAGAGAAAAATATTTTTATTGGTTTTGAACCATAAAGTACCTCAATAAAGTTCAAAAATGGACCACTAACAGACATTACCAGCTAAAGGATTAAAAAGTCAATGTCCACTCACCACACTATAGTCGATCGCTGTCACTTCCACCACACCCCGATCGGTGAAACCTGCCTCTCAGTAGGTCAGCCTGTACTGTAGGCCGTATGTGGCGGACGGATGTCGTATGACATTCTTGTCCTACCCACTACGTGCAATTAATAAAATCAACGGGAATTTTTGAAGCCCAAAACTAGTTTTTTTATAGGCTAATAGATGACGATTGACGATCAAACGAACAGGTGTTAAGTTTGGTGATGATAAAGAATTATTATTGGCACTTATGGGTTGTAAAGCTATAGAAATAGAATGTATGTGCGAATTACTGCGTACAATGTTAGAAGTATGAGTATTTTAGGTAAATAATAAGAAGTTATGGTTTATTTATGCTTTTTATACATTACAATCTTGCTTGTTTATTTACAGTGGAAACTTAATACCATGTTAGACAAAGAGAGATAAGTTCAGTAGCATCTAATATAGGTTATTTTGATATCTTAGAAAAACTAGTATTAACTTTATAGTTTTAAAATGTAAAATGAATTTTTTACTTTTGTTTTCATCTGTTTTTTTACCTATAAGGGTAATGCGAGTACTTAAATCACTAATCGTAAAATTAATAATACATAATTTAAATTATCTACTACCTAAAGTAGATCGGAAGATTTCATCATTTAATTGAATAATCATAGAGGAATAAAAACGTCGGCGTTACACATGTTGAAGGGAACTAAAGTCGATTGCTTAATATTTTATACTCAGTCTCAGACCTTATTCATATCTAAGATACTTACTATACAATTTTACAGTTCTGTTTGTATGCATTAGTGATTATTTCTAGAAATGCGATGCAATTCTGAAAATGCAGGAAAGGCAGAAAAATTAAGAACCGTATTTCCTAAATACTGAACCAGTAAATGTGCCCTGAATAGATATTTAACTTTAAAATATTAATGTGAAATGCCACAGAATGGATTTTGATGAAACTTTACATTCATAGCATCTTACACATTAGAATAGCATAAATGCTAAGCATAATCCTCAATTAGTTAGGCTACTTTTTGTCCAAAACAACGCGGATCGAATCGCGGTCCTAAGCTAATTTTAAACTTTAAAACATAGCAATTATTATAATTAGTGTTCCTGTCTTCATAAGCCGCTCATATTACTACAGTAAAAGCATAATATCTACAAAATTTTGTTGCAAAGTAACTTCTATGACGACTGCATAAGATACTATTAATGTAATAGCTTCATGAGCTGTTCAAGTAATCGTCGTGCAACTTGCATTGCGCAAGTTCTAATAGAATAACTTGAAAAAAGCCTTTCACTTTGCATAGGTAAGTATTGCCAATAGCTAAAGGTGAGCTTTCAGAAGACGTTTATGTTATAGTCAAAGCTCATAATCGGTAAAAACCTCTTTTGACCGACGCCTTAAGTTAAAACCACTTTTGACTGATTTTTGCAGTTAAAACTATTTTTGCAATTATAAAAAGGAGGGTAATATAATAGTATACCTATCTAATAAACAACGGGTAGTCGGCGGTATCGTAAATCAATGAAAACCAGAGGTGCAATCCCAACTAGTCCCAACTAATATTATAAATGCGAAAGTAACTCTGTCTGTCTGTCTGTCTGTTACGCTTTCCCGCTTAAACCTCGCAACCGATTTTGATGAAATTTGGCATAGAGATAGTTTGAGTCCCGGGAAAGAACATAGGATAGTTTTTATCCCGGTTTTTGAAACAGGGACGCGCGCGATAAAGTTTTTCTGTGACAGACAAAATTCCACGCGGGCGAAGCCGCGGGCGGAAAGCTAGTTGTGTAATAAAGCAATCGTATTAATTTGACAGTTCAAAACGTACGATAAAATTTGTTTAAGGCGTTTCACAGAATATAGTATACGTTTTGAACTGTCAAATGAATCCCATCAAAAACAATACTTGTCAAAAAAACCAAGTCTCAGTCAGTGAGTCAGTCAGTGAGTGACAAAATTAAGTAACTTTGACCCGTTATAATTCTTAAACTACTGGTTCAAATTGAATGAAATTTTAAATATACCGTGTCTTTACAATGCCTGCATAGCTAATGAAAATTCAGCCTTCTAGTTTTATCCACAACGAAGTTACAGGCGGTCGAAAATGGCCTGAATTGCTTCGAGAAAAGGATGGTACGGCCGTGCCGCTTTTTTGCTCGACTTGGTGGGGGCACTGCCGTGCCCCCAGATACGATTGCTTTACACAATTGCACATCAGGGCGGTACGAAGTTCGCCGGGCCCAGTAGTTATACAATGAAAATATATATCTATCTATCTATTTTCCTTTTGTGGTTGTTTGCTTTGTATTAGTCATGCCGCATACTCGATTTATACATCATGTTAACATGTGAACATAACACAAAGCTTAAAAGTTAAAACTGAACTACAACTTTCACTGTTAATAAAAGCACGCAATCAGATAGGCTTAATTGGACTCCCTTCAAACTATTGTGGAGGTTAGTACTAAAAATTAGAAAGTCGATAACAAGTTGGGATGAGCCGGCTAGTGATGTGTAACTGATATATCGATAGTACCTGCCTATCATTTGAGAATAGATGAAAGAATGAAATATTATTTAGTTGAATAAAATATGACGTTTGGATACAAGTATGTGAAAATAATTACTCTTTTATGTACATTGTACATAATATTAATTACACAAAATAATTGAGCTGGCTAATTTGAAATTTTGCGAGTTTCTATTCTAGCCATTTCTATTTCAATTTTAGAGACAACATAGTTCTATTTATAAATGTTTTCTTCTCAGAACCTGTACCCCTTTACTAATAAAAAGTTAGTTGAACTCTGTTTTAAAGTGACATTTAGACGTTTAGTATGAAAATGTCAACAAACAGTGTTCAAGTAGGGTGTAACTTTTTGTTAATAAGGGGGTTAGTATATAGAAAATCACATAAATGTAACATTTTCATCCCATACTTATAGAACTCAACTCTATCGATAATTCCCAGACTGATTTAAAAAAATAATCACCTCACTATTTCGGCTGCGCGCACGCATACTCACGCACACACTCGCGTCTGACCTTTCATCGAAGATTGTGAAAGTGCTGTGCTTTGACTGTCTTAGTGGGTAGTATCGATTACATGAGTAAAGCATGTATGATTTGGGTGGGACGGTTAACTTAGACGTAATGTTGATTGACAGTTAAAGTTTATTTTTCTTCTTTGTCTAAATACAAATAATACTTTATGTTAGCGGCTTCGCAAGAGTCGATGTCCGCTGATCACAGTCTTAGCCTAGGCGCAGACCATCGATTTTTCGTCGGCCGATAGTTTAGTCGGGCAGTTGATCAGTATGGGCATGTATGGAAGTGCGCACATTACACCGATTTGATTTGGCCGATTCTTCATACAAATTAAAATCGGGCACAACTATCGGCCAACTAAAAATCGGTGGTCTGCGCCTACTCTTAATCTTACAAAACAACGCTTGAAATTCAATTCAATCTCATCTCAAGTGATTAACTCAGTGCCTGAGGTAAGGGAGCGGCACGGTGGCGTGTTTTTGAGACATCAAACGTCAACGAGACTTCAGATATGCTTCAGATTTGTATGGTCTGTCACGTCATAATATGTCAATGTCACTCCTCACGTGCCACTCTCTTCAGGGACTGACTCAGTTAAGCGCTACGGGACTATTCCCACCTCTCGTTCCCACCACTGCAACTCCTGTGTAGCCAGGATCTACAGCTTGACCGCCACAAAAACCCAACCAATGAAGGTCAAGTTTGTCCCGGGGGAAAGTTAAACTGTCATTGGACCCGCAACGAAATTAATCAGAAGAACATAGGAGGAGTTCGAAATTAAGGTTCGACTTCCCTCCATTGCAAAGCCTATAAACTCAAAATCTTTGTTTGAGATGAGTTTTGAGCAACATCTTGTAAGCTCCTTATACCCAATATAAATAAATTCATATCCATTAAAGTCCCTTAACTATAGTCATAGTCACCATAAAAGAACGAATAGCAGAAAACTTGAAAGGTCACACATGACTGAACACATTGTATGGTATAAAGGGTTACCATTAAAAAAAACTATAAAAATAAACAAGTATGGCTAGCACGAAAAACTTTCGAGTTCAAATCGTTTGCGTACTCGAATCGCCATCAAAAGATTTAGTACGAAAACTACAACAGCGCCTTTGTGAACGTGTCGTAATGTGAACTTAGTATGAGAAATGGTTGCACGAAACTTATTTTGAGAATCAAAATTGTCACGTTATCGTTTAATTCGAAGGTTGAGTATCGAATTTTATCGAATACGCAAACGATTCGAAGACGAAAGTTGTTCATGCTAGAGGTACAGTTCAATACCTAAATAAATTAAAACAGCTGATCGTTCAATTAGTTTGTAGAAATGATATTTTTTTGGCGTTTTCGTTATTTTTCCAATACCATAAGTTGTTGTTCATGCTGTTTACACTGGACAAAGCTAGAAATACAAAAGGCTGGACATGTCTCTACTAATCTAGACGCATGGAAACCCTATCATTACATTCCTTGCAATTCCCTAGAGCAGCAGCACATATTGTTTTCTATATTTGGTTCGCTGTAATATTAACCCTAGTTATGTCATAATATGTCTGATAGTTGGATAATAACAGCACAATGGGAGTTTTTTATGGTGTTATGTCATACCATTGAAACAGATAGGCTAGGTGAATGTCAGTTGGTTGTTTATTCTTTTGTTTATTACTTATAGCTTGTTATTTGTTTCTAATTTAGGAAATTACTAGTAATTTTATTATGTTATTTTTTTCGTACTTACTATTGGTTTCTCTGTATGTAGGTCAATCAGGATTACGAACTAGTTTCAGAAAGAAAGAGAACTTTGTTTGGCTCTAGGTCTTGTATAAAAGCACTCAAAGTCATACACTTTTGTTACATAAATCGCCCTATTACAACTGTAATCTATTTGATTACTAATAACATTGTGAAATGTTGGCTATTCTACAATTTAAAATCATTATATCTTTGAGTCTTTGATATCTTTGAGAGAATGGGACCTATCTTATAATTTAAGACCGCCAAAAATATTCATATTTGTTTTGTATTTTAATTTCCTACTTACTCAAAGCCTTATGGTTTTTCAACACGTTAAAAAAGCTCGTAAGTTTCAAATAACTTCAGTCAAACTGTCACCTTGTTGTTTCCTATCAACCTTCTTTACTTCTTTTATTGATCATAAGGTCATCAGGAAACCGGTGCATAAACGTATCGAATCAGAGGCCATTTTGTATTTTGGGGCAGGAAGCGAGTTCTTTTTACTCGACTGCGCCAGAAGGAGGGTTATTGGTAAAAGCAGTTTATCTATGGAGTTTATTTTAAGTTAAGCCTGCTTTTGCTGAGGTGGAAATAGAATTCTTGTAATATAAAACAATAATGATTTATTTCTCACACTTAAAACAGAACAAATAAATACAGGTAAAGAGACATATAAATGAGTGTGCAATATCGGTATAGGTAAATTTACCTGTGCTAGTGTGAATATTGCAATGAGACTCTAAGTCTAAATACTCTAATACGGCATAAAATCACAAAATCAAATCAAAATCAAAATCAAAGATATTTATTCAGTTTAGACCACAAGTGGCACTTATGAACGTCAATAGAAAATAATAAAAAAAGAAAAGGTAGTTAGCCCTTATGGGGCACTGTACATGTCTCCTTATCTTTTGGGCCCTACCAGCGCTTCGAGACAAACATATGGCAAGTGCTGAGAAGAAACGCCGGAACAAACTCAGGTTAATAGTTAGTTAGTTACCTAGTTCGCTCTGGTTTAAAATTGGCGATTAAACTGTATAATATGGGCACTGGTAAACTGGCTTTTATAGAGCACTTTTACAGCAGTCGACAGTATTAGGTTGAAATGAGAGTAGGTAGACTCATGCTCACTCTCTCCCTTAGGTACTTATCCATGTATTTAAATTAGTTCTAGTTTAATTACATTAGTCAAGTTTATGTCAACATAGTTCATTGACTCTCACAGATTAATCAAGAATACTCAAAACCGTTTTAATGAGCACATACTCGTATACATACAAAAATCTCTATTTATATAGAAAGTGTTTGTTCGTTTGTCCGGATCCGTATCCGGGTGGCGACGGTTAGTGGGTCAGAAATGACCTTGCTATGGTCAATTGGAATTTTAATGCGACAAAAAATGTTATTACTATTGTAATTAGTTAATTAATTAACGTCCTTGTCTAATTTATTTAGGAAGTGCATTGACATTGATGGGTTATTCAACTGATTGAAATGAGAGTGTATTTTAGAGCTTATGGGAAGTTGTATAGTAAGTAATTAAACAATAGAATGTAGGTTTGTAAACTTATACTGTAACTTTAGTAGAATAACACTAGCTTTTTCTCGCGGCTTCGCCTGCATGAAATTATACTATGTATTGTTATAAAAGCGTTATATGGTAGTCTAACTAAATGTTATTCTGATTATTAACTTGCAATATTGTTTCATCGAAATCCGTTCAGTATTTTTTACATGAAAGAGTCACAAACATCAATCCATTCTCACGAAATTTTAAAATAATAAAATTTTAAAATTACAGATTTGTGAAAGAACACTCAAAACTATTTTTTAAATTGATTTTAATCTATGAGGTTGGTTCAATTTCAATACAATTTTGTATCGTTTACAAAAACTAGTTGTACCTAAATATAAAACGAACCTATTCGTTTTATATTTAGTAGAAACAAGTATAA
Source organism: Ostrinia furnacalis (assembly GCF_004193835.3). Classification (NCBI taxonomy): domain Eukaryota; kingdom Metazoa; phylum Arthropoda; class Insecta; order Lepidoptera; family Crambidae; genus Ostrinia; species Ostrinia furnacalis. The sequence goes on along the minus strand of NW_021135496.1, from coordinate 1,252 downwards.
TTAATTTTAATTGACCTGAAAATCCAAAATCAAGTCGTCAGTTATTTTTGTTAAAATACTTTTGGACGTTTCCGTATGTCAGAATTTTTAACAAAAATATTGAATTGCGTTTCACAAATTCATTATTTGCACGTTGTTACATGTCAGTTATTCTTATTTATTATTGAATCATCATATCAATTGGATCAGATTATAAACATGTAACTGTCAGTAAATCTCTATTTCTACATAAAATTTCACTGATAACTTTATAACAATAAATAAATCAATCGTGCTGCTAAAATATTTTTCGAGTTCAACGCGACGCGACAGATTCATGCATTTCACAAAGAACAAAATTATATGCTTTCGATTTTTTATTAAACAAAATTAATAAAACATCTAGCAGTCAACATCAACCCTGGATTACTAATGTTTGGCCAAAAAACGTTTCCCAAATTATCACATCGCAAACAACGTTTCGCAAATTTTCATTTGGCAAATTTTCATTTGGCAAATTTTCATTTGGCAAAACAACTTATTGCAAACTTTTAATTCGCAAATGTCGTTTTTGGCATATTATTGTTTAGCAAATTATTGTTTGGCAAAGTATGTTTTGCCAAATGTTTCATTTGGCAAAAATACTTCACGATAAACTATTTACAAAACAATTTGATTGGTGCATAGAATGGAATACAAATTAGCTTGTGGTTATTATTTTGTTTAGTGGGTAGTTAATATAAAATTTTTTCTAAATAAATTTTCACATTTCATTCTTTTTATCGAAATTTCCAAANCTGATGTCCTTTGCTTCCTGACTTTTAGTATCAAGAACGGCCTTAATATGACATAGTCTTGGATCACTCATTTGAACCGATTGTAGCCAGTGTACTTCTTCTACCTGCATTATCCTTGCATCGTTAGGTATTTCAACTATTGTACTCTCTGGAATGGAGTTTCGACTTAGCGCATCGGCATGTGCTAATTGTGAACCTGGTCGATACTCGATAGTGAACGTAAACTCCTGTACCAAGAGCCACCAACGTGCTATCCTAGGGATTAAATCCCTTTTGGTCAAAGTTGTGCGAAGTGCATTACAATCCGTAATCACCTTAAAGGTGATGCCAATTAGGTATACCCTGAACCTATTAAGGGAGGCGACAACGGCAAGAGTTTCAAGTTCATATGAGTGAAAGTGTTGTTCGTCTGCCGTTGTCTGCCTACTGAAATAGGCTACAGGTCTCAAGGGTGACTTTTCATCAGGGCGCTGCAT
>NW_021135494.1:69292-87463 GCF_004193835.3 Ostrinia furnacalis | reverse complement strand
ATTATTATTAGGGGATAAAATATTTTGTTTTAATTTAAAACAAAAGAAAGTTGATCTGGGGAAGTATCGTGCAAGCATTCGAAATTCATTTCGCATAAAAAACTTACTAAATTGTAAACGATTATCTAACACTAAGCAGATTCGTATGCGATTTGGATTTCGAATGCTTCTAAAATACGTCGCCTGTTGTCAGGAATTTAAAAATAGAATGTCGACGTTTGTTTTTTGTTTTATAAAAAAGACAAAAGAATTTTACAGGAGTTTCGAGACATTTAGTTTGGTGAAGGTGAGTGAACGCACTGCATCCAGTCCAATCTAAAGAAAAGTATTATTTTAAAGAAATAAAACTTTGCTTTTTTATTCATCGTCATCATTTCAGCCATAGGACGTCCACTGCTGAACATAGGCCTACCTCAATGATTTCCACAATGACCGGTTGGTGGCGGCCTGCATCCAGCGCGTTCCTGCTTCCTTTATGAGGTCGTCGGTCCACCTTATGGGTGGACGTCCTAACTTCCTAAGCTGCGCTTTCCGGTACGTGGCCTCCACTCCAGAAACTTGTTGCCCCATCGGCCAATAAAAATAATATTACTTGAATATTACCTCCGTCTATGTTTCAAATTTGACCCCGACAGTATTCAAACCTGCGACCATAAAAACAAGCCATCGATTGTTTACATCGGTGATCTAAATATAAAAATAAAAGGAGAAACTGACTGACTGAATGACTGACATATCAACGCACAGCCTAAACGGCTAAACGTAGGCACTTGAAATTTGGAAGGGACGTAGCTTAGGTACAGTAGAGGTGCACTAAGAAAGGAATTCCCGAAATTCCCAAGGGAACGGGTATTAGCGGGATAATCCTTTTGTATGAAAAATCTAAACCGCTTAAGTTAGACGCTTAAAATTTGGCATGCATGCTTAGTAAACTTAAAGCTTAGTTACAACAGGATATTGCAAAATTCCCACGGGAACGGGAGTTAGCGGGAAAAATCATTTGTATGAAAAAATTTAAGCCGCGTAAGACAGATGAAGGGGGTAAAACGGGATCCACGCGTACGAAGTCGCGGGCGGCCGCTAGTCAAATTACAAAGCATACTTAATTAAATACGAGCTAATCTCTAAGCAAACTACCTTATCTTAGACATTATTAGATCCCGATATCAACAAGTAGATGCAGTTTAATACCATGTTACGGTCATTATGCTGTCGGTACCGAAACTATTAAGTTTACAGTCGTGTGAGGCGTTTGGCGAAATGCCTAATGTTTCCATACATCCCACCATTCAACTTTGACCCCTGTTACCAGGTCCAATAAACTCCAATAGAGCTCTTATAACTTGGCCGTCTTCGCGATAGTGACCATATTACTTGACCTATGTTTCTATGTATTTAGTACCACAACAGAGCTCATACTCCTGGTTATGAAGTACAAGATGGGTATATGAAAGTCTGTAAGCCCGCGTGAATTTATTTCAAAGTGTATTGTCATGAATATAAAGTCGAAATTCGCGTGGGGTGGCTAAATTGACATTTTGAATTCTTTATTCCTCTATGGTTTATGGCTCGGTCACGGTTGAATAAGTTAATATGTCAAAAGGGGTTTGGGCAATATTTTGAGAGCACAAGTGGCGACATCTGGCGAAGGGAACAACTGTTAGTTTAATAATGGATAGGATCGATATTTTAGTTTTGATATACATTTATAATAATGCTATACAGATAGATACATTTATACAGGAGATCGTTTTAAAGCGAAATTTTGTGTAAAGCCTTCACGCAAAAAGTACTGGACGGATTTCGAAGAAACTTTATCATGTTTTAATTACACAGTTACTATATCACTTATGCTATAGATAATAAGGCGAAATGATACATATTTAAACTAAATAAAACAGGAAACTAACATTTGCAACTATGCCTTATTTTACTCATAAATAAAAAAAAATACAAACATCTTTAACTGTGTAAATTTACATGCTATTACTCTATTTTGACCCCAGAAAGATTCAAACCCGCAAATGTAAACAGCAACCAACCAGACAAACCTAAAATCATCTTAAAATATTCAAAATTCTTACAAGTAACTTCAAGTTCTTGATTCATGAGGAGAATATTCTTAAAAACTAACACTATGTACTAGTTCTTCCAGAAGAACAAAAAAAAAACTTCCCGATTATCATTTTAATACCTAATAAACTTGCCAAAGGTTACTTCTTGAGTTTAATTACGGAATTTCATCCTTTTTCCTCCCTTGTTTGAGGAGGATCTCATTAAATTCATTGTAAGTTTGTGAAAAACCTCATTTCCCCGAACAGACAGACGCCTGAAAGATAGTTTTATATACAGGGTGTTCCTTAAAATGGAGGGAATTTTATTTACAGCCTTTATTTATTTATTGTCAATAAGTAGCCGTTATAAATCGTTATTCTTATTTCGAAGACTTATGTCAGTCGAATGCCCTAATAATAATTTCTAAATTCAGTTTCACAAATCATAATTAAAATACACAAGTCTTTGCCACTAGAAGTAACAAGACAGAAGACTTAATAAAATTACCAACCACATATTTAAACTATTCAAATATTTATTCATAAACAGTGGTATTTTTAATCAAGTTTCCACTGTTTAAAAAAGTGACCTTATATAGGTTACAGAACGCATCGTAACATTTCGTCCAGTGACAGTGCAGAATTTTATGTTTTCTTTTTTTACTTTTGAGAATTGTTTCAGAATACGAGCCTTATTTTCAAACAATAAGTAAGTTAATTGCTACATCGTTACCAAAAAATAATTCACTTATGTAAAATGCAAGAACACTCGAGAAAATCTCTAAATTATCATAGTCAACCTAATTTAATTTGTTCGTCGTCGTTAAACTACAAAATAAACTCAGTGCACAGTTTCTCATTAAAATACATTTTTCCAATTTGCAAGCACACCCTGTATATAAAGTCCTTGTCGTTTGCAGCGTGCCCCTTATTTTATCCACTTATTTCAATAGCTAATGGATAACGGTGGTATTGATCCCACTTCTGTATGAGGTTTTTGTTAGATATTGTGGGAACATCGAGTCATTATGATTAAATTATGTCGCAATATTTTATTTCTCAATAAAGTATTGAGAGTTAGGAAAAAGAACTGTATTATTTTATATATGTAATTGGATGAACTTACTTATCTGTGTACCTTCTTACGTATCTTGCTCATCATGAGTTTACATTATGACATGAAATGTATGACAGCTTGTACAGCGCCCCTTAGCGGTTGCAAAGCACTAAAATCTTCATAGATTTTTTGACGTACTCGCTAGGGATGACGTTTAATGTAAACTCATAGTAATGGCTCATAGCGAGTTCATCCAATTTAGCGAGATGACGGAAAATCTACAAACACGTTCATATTTATAAGGTAATAAATTGCAGGAGTGAATTCTAAACAATATGAAATAATAATCCTTTAAAATTATTTAGTGACCCAAATGGGTTATTTTGTTTACATTTATATCAAAGACAATTCACAAATAGCGTGTGTTAAAAGACCGCCTTAAGCAGCCCCGTAATAACCCCATTTCGTACCCTTTAGTAAATCACGGGGAATAAGCGGTATTTGTTAATATGCGAAAGAGCAAAAGAAGCAGGACGCGGAAATATTTCTCCTTTAAACCTGTATTCGAACCCACATGCGACCTGATTGCCGTTGTGCCGATAGTCACGATGTGGGAAACTATGGATGTGGTATTACGGGACTATTCCCACCTCTCGTACCCACCGCTGCAACTCCTGTGCAGCCAGGATCTACAGATTGACCGCCAATAACCCAATCAGTGAAGGTCAAGTTTGTCCCGGGGGAAAGTTGAACTGTCATTGGACCCGCAACGAATTTAATCAGAAGAACAAAAGACTCCTCCTATGTGGATGTGGTGTTGGGAAAATAAACTTAATTAGTATTGTAATAGGTCATTTCAAGTGTTGAACCGGCCATATTTGACGCAGAACCGATGAAAGATCCAAAAGGATTCTCGATTGGAGATCATCATTATTCTTTTTGCCGAGCTAATGCGTTGAGTAAAAAGTGTAAGACCCTATGGAGAAGTCCTCAAAGAGATAGTTGGTGATGGTACGCTTATGGCCTGCCTATGTGGGATTTGAAGATCCACATAAAGAAACTCAGGGTCAATGTCTAGTTGTATATCATCTCGATTTTCTATTAAGTATGCGCGTGTTTTAAATAAAGTTGAAAAGGGTGCAATCAAGGGTTCTTCCTCTCTTTACAAATTAATATATTTGCCACATCCAATCCTTCAGGACTCTACGTCCATCCCGAGGATTCATTCCTTTGGATGTTTGCCGTATTGTGTTGCCGATGGCAAATAGTAGGTCTTTGGGACCGAATGGGAAAAAGTGGTGCCTTTCAGGGTTGGGAATGGTCAAAAAGAGACGTTTCATCGGACACAATGGGTTATAAATAAACAGATTTCAGACTTTTTATGGTCCTAAGATTTCTATTGTTGGGTATCGGCAAATATGTTTTTGGTGAGCGTTTGACGAAAACTACAATCGTATTTTGTTCCGATTCCTTGACCTTTTTTTCGTCTATGTCGCGTGTAACTTCTGACCTTCATTACCCTGGTGTCAGACTTCATGAGCCATAATTTACAAAGTACTTACAAAAAATAATCAGGTACTTAATGTTGGCTTGTTCGTTTCAGCCAAATGACGTCCACAGCTGGACAAAGGCCAGGTAAAACTAATTAAAAGGTATGTTTTGACAGCCGCGGGAAATTTTGAAGAACGCAAGTAATTACGATAAAACCAAACACGATTAAAACTGAAGCTGTGCATTATTTAATTAAAACGCCTCTTAATCAGCCATTAATAAGCACAGCAACACCAAACACTAAATTACATCGACTTAAGCAGGTCCGATTCGTCACGTCAAGATTACTGAATGCCTGAGCGCATTAAAATCGTTTAAGCGAATCAGTTGCGTCGGGGCCGCGTGCGCGGGCGCACAGAAACATAGCTATGCAGCCTTGAATATGCTTTGCGCACTTCTCCTCATAACTTGGCTGAAATCTACCCATTCCATTGGAGAAAAAGCACACCAAGCATGCAGGAACTATGGACAGAGCATGCTGGAATGCCACAACGTTCTCTTCCCGATGTCACGAGTGAGAGTTCCCATAGACTTTCTCCTATACCCTCATATGGTGTTGATAGGATTTCGACACAACATCAACGACATACCCGCTTGGAAGTGCGGAGGGACGTTAATCAGTGAGAAATGGGTGCTGACAGCAGCACATTGCAGAGAAGATCCGAACAGTGGAAAAGCCAGCATCATGAGAGTTGGAACTGCTACGTTCGAGTTTGATGAAATCGACGAAATGGCTCAGGAAAGAGACGTTGCTGAGATCATCTGCCATCCTGAATACAAACCACCGTCGAAATACAACGATATTGCCCTAATGAGGGCCGAACCGAACTTCATTCTAAGCAGAGACATAAGAATTGCTTGTCTAGAAACCCGAAATGATGTCAAATACAAGCGTTTAACAGCGATTGGGTTTGGCGTGACCATGTCTGGTGGTAGATCTGGAAGTCAGACGCTGATGAAGGTGGACGTGGATATCGTTGACAATGTCACCTGTAATATGACCATGAGGTTCATGATAAAAAGGAAGATTCTGGCTCAGGGGATAGTGGAAGACCAGCTGTGTGCGGGAGACTACGAGAATGGGGGCAGAGACACCTGTCAAGGGGATTCAGGGGGACCTTTGCAGGTGATGGAGGATAGAGCTGATTGTGTTAAGACTTTCCCCCTCCACAAAGTGGTGGGTGTGACGTCATTTGGAAGGGATTGTGGGAGGAAAATGGCGCCGGGAGTGTATACGAGAGTGTCGAGGTACATCGAGTGGATCGAACAAATCGCGTGGCCATAGGAAATGGATATATTTTAGTGTTAAGGCAGTAGACTAGGTACATAGTTACAGAAATAAATTGTGTCTAATATTCGCTGGATTTTATGCGTGTAATAAAAAATAGTTTTTCCTTATCAGTGAAAACAGTATACGGAATTTATTACTTTTTAACTCTTAGATGATATTATTGTGAATGTAAATACGAGTATTTTGGCTGTGTATAATTTGTGCTGTCATCATCATCGTCATCATAATTTCAGTCACACGACGTCCTCGACAGGACAGGCGCTGGATGCAGGCCGCTACCAACCGTGCGACGTGGAAGTCATTGGGGGAGGCCTATGTTCAGCAGTGGACGTCCTGTGACTGAAATAATTTGTGCTGTCAAGTAATTAAACTATATTTAGATTAACTTACTCTATTATTTTTCCATGCCACCGCTTGATTTAAAAAAACATACCTGTAACAAAAAAGTTGATATTAATAAATGGAAAATGTATTTAAGCGATTGTGTTCTAGCATAAATATATTTTATGGAAATAATCAAACCTTACAAGTTATAAAAGGTGCTTTGTGTAAATAACTATAACAGTGTGGAGGTATGACTAAAGAAAACATGTAAAGATTAGATTAATAAAATCCATCCATCCATACCAATATTATAAATACGAAAATCTGTCTGTTCACGCTTAAACGCCAGAATCGATTTAAATGAAATTGGTAGGTAGGTATAGTTGGGTGTCTCAGGAAAGGATATAGAGAGGATAGTTTTTATCCTAGCTTTTGAAAGGGAAACGTGCGGGATAAAGTCTTAGGCTGAGTTTCACCATCTTACGTTCACAAACGTCAAAAATCTGACAAACTCCAAACAAAAACACCGGTTATCGGTAAAGTTACGGTTAAAGTCAGCTTTACTGTAGTAAGTAGATTTTATTATTTAGACCGCTTTTTTTTAAGTTAATTAAATATGGAAAGGTATCAAAACAATACTAATCTTCCAAATTGACTCGATACATTGTTTCGCAACACCCAGCAGCTTTGCATGTTCAGCAGAATTCTTATTACGTAACATTGCGTCGGCAATTCAAAGATCCGAGATTATCCCTCTCAGTACAACATGTGTTAGATACATATCTCCCTAACTTGCGTTTTCTTCGCGGCCTTTACACGGCACGACATTTATTTGATAAAAAAAATCTGTGTAAACAAAATACACAGAGCACAGACTCAAAAATTGTAAACATTCGAATTTTGAATCGCGTTTGGACTTTATAGCCTCACGCCCGTATTAACAAACGATGCTTGCTTAAGTGAAGCAGCAAATCGACCGCACAGCGTTAAATAGAGCTCTGTGATTGGTTCTTGTGTCACCTTGTGCGTCCACACGCACTGTGGGACCTCATAGTAATGTTTGTGAATACGGGCGTCAGTTTCATTACCTTAACTTTTACCGTAACCGGTGTTTTTGTATGGACTTTGACTGACTTTTGACGGTTTGTACAATTAAAGTAAAATGGTGCAATGCACCCCAGGATTACTGGTTCGGAATTCTACTCAAGCTGTGCAAATTAGAATTTGGAATGTTTCAAATAAGTCTTTAGGTCCTTCTTCTACGGTTCGATTCCCAGTGGCGGCAGAATTTCTGCTCAGTTTGATTGGTAGTAGGACTTGTTCTGATCCACTTGGTTAACTACCACCATCTTAACTAAGTCTGTGGCCATAACAAAACCATTAACAGCTTTCAGCATTACAGTTGTTTCGGAAGTTTAAGAAAGATAGCCAGTTCCTCTGTAGTACAGGATTCGAAGTGAAGCTCGCTTCTACCTTTGACCTGATCATTACTTTCCATCTGGTGAGACGCTGGTATGGACGCATGAATGAAAAAGTCAATCAACTTCCCTCCAGTGCAAGATGACAGATGACAAACAAAAAAATTCTTACGATCGTCGGTGTATTTAGCGATCGTGCCGTGTAAATCCGTTCCGCCAACTAAATCCCCGGCTTAGAGGATGATGCCAGGTATTTTCGCATCTACCATACTTATCTGGCGAATCTCACTGTTTATACTAAGGAGATTCCGTACACAATCCCTGTGAAGGTCCCTGGACATAATTGTAGGCATCGCGGCAATTACTTAGAGCCTTTCATTTAACTATGTGAATGCGAAAGTAACTCTGTCTGTCTGTCACGCTTTCACGTCTGTACCGATATTGATGAAAGGCATAGAGATAGTTTGAGTCCCGGGATAGGACATAGGATAGTTTTTATACCGGTTTTTGAAATAGGGATACGCGATAAAGTTTTTCTGTGCTAGACAAATATTTTACGCGGGCGAAGCCGCGGGCGGAAAAGCTAGTCGTGAATTATTTTCCTTCAGTGAAAGAAGAAATATTATCTTTGTAAATAACTAATATTGTCTGTTACCTTTTACTGTATTTATTTCAGTCAAGAGCCGTAACTACGCCATTTTGAAAATTATCAAAAAATTGCATAAGTGTGCGTAAATTACTTTTTCTTTAATATTTAGTGGGTTACATTTAACAGTTGGTAGTTTGCTATGTAAATTATTTTGGTTTGATTTTTGTGTCCACAGTTCTATATTTAAACCTATTCTATTCTATTTTGAGAAATATTTACGCAAACTTGCAGGCATTTTAACGACTTCAATGTTCATAGTACGAGAAGTTTCAAGCCTGATAAAAGTACTTAATTAAAAATGTTATCAGAGCTGATAAGAAGTGATTGGAAACCATGTAAGCTACTTAATTATTTATGAGTCATTTGACTTGTTTGAATAACTCATACTTTACAAATCTAGAGGTTTGTAACTAATTTGTTCGTTCGTTGGTTCGTTCGTTTCAGCCGAAAGACGTCCACTGCTGGACAAAGGCCTCCCCCAAGGATTTCCACAAAGACCGGTCCTGCGCCGCTCGCATCCAGGTACCTCCCGCGACCTTTACCAGATCGTCGGTCCACCTAGTGGGAGGCCTGCCCACGCTACGTCTTCCGGCTCGTGGTCGCCACTCAAGAACTTTCATGCCCCAGCGGCCATCAAATCTTCGAGCTATGTGCCCCGCCCACTGCCACTTGATTTTAGCGATTCTGCGGGCTTTGTCAGTCACCCTGGTTCTACTACAACTAATTTGTATTAACGATTTACTAGAGATGTAGGTATTCAGGATTGGACGTACAGTTGGGCACAAGCTAAGTACTGTGACATAATGCTTTTTTATGCATAATTGGTGCTATTTGATCAGAAATCAATTATTGTCCCCATTGGGAATCGATGCAGGAACTTCCAGGTCTTAAGACAGACGGTCTAATCGTGATAAAATTGCTTTTTAAAAGCAGAAATAAGTAAATTTTATTTCGTATTTTAATTTTGTTTTAACTAGACCACAGAGGCAGTGGAATTGGCGCCAATCGCAAGCCTTCGCAAAATGTCTACTTGTAGAAAATGAACCTTAGCGAAATGCCTTTTTCTTAGAAATTCACTTTCGCAAAATGACACTTTTGCAGAAAATCCCTTTTCTTTCGCTAAATGCCCTTTTAATTTCAGCATCTCATATTTTTCCTTACTGGTATAAAAGTCGCCTTTTTTACTTTGCAATTATGTTTTAAATAGCATTATACTGAGAAAAAGCGAAGATGGCCATCAAGAGAAAACGACTGAAATGTAGTTTTTAAGTAAAAAGTTTCTAAATTATTGTAACTAGTAATATCATACTTATTATTATTCTGTGGTAATACCACCTATCTCAGACCCACAAGTCTTGCGTTTGATTCCCAGTGGGGTCTACATTCGGAATAATATTCTTAAAAACAAAATAATAGGATCAAGTTTAGATGAAACTTGAATTAGACCCAGGGAAAACTTGGGATAGTTTTCATCGCGTTTTTGGAAGATGGACAGGCATTCCATGAAGACTTCTATGCAAACCAAAATTCGAACGTACAAAGCCGCGGGCGAAACCTAGCAAGCTTTTACCTAACACTAAAAAACTCAAAGAATACTTCTACATCTCTCTAAGGGTTTGTGGGATACAGTTGAAAATTGCCAATTTATGGTCGCCCTTGAACCTTTGGTTTCTAGGGAATTCTTTGTTTTAGAAGTTATGAAATAAATATGATTTGATATCTATAGAACATTTTAAAGTAAATTCCAAAGCCAGAAAGTTCAGTGTGATTATACTTTTTTGTAGAGTGATTATAATAATAAGATAATGTCCGACCCAAATTGACTTTTAAATCGAGGGAGTCCAACTTTTTCACCTTTCTAGCAATCATTTAGAATTTATTTCTTAATAAGCATCTGTCTAAAATGTTTTTCTTGTTTCAAATAAACAAGTTAATAGAAATTAAATATTTCAAACAAAAATAGGTTCAATTCCCGCCTTAAGCAGTTCGATTGTTTCAAGTTATTTATAATTGAAAAAAAAATTCAATGAACACCAAAAAAATAAACAAAAAAAATTAACACGTTCACGGCCACACAATTATAATTGAATATAAGCAAAATTGGAATGCCTATAACTCCGAAGATAAACTAATGAAATAACTCGGCTTGATCATCTGGCTATTGTCAGCATTGAGATACCAGTACCACTGGTCTGGAGAAATGCTGGTGGCAGACTTCGTTACGCATCAAGCAAAAAAATGGTGGAAAAGCAACCTTATGAACGTGTGACGTCAGATGTAGATCATGAGCTGGCTAGATGAGCGTTTATACAACCCATTGTACGATGTCGTGGGTCCGATTCCCGCCTTAGGCAGTTTAATTTATTAAGTTGTTTACTTATTTAAAATTTCGTTGTACGAATTTTGTAAGAGACGTTTGGACACAGATTTGGTAATACATGCCTCTACAGGGTGTTAGGTAAATGGGTATATGAGCCGACACTAGCCCATGTTAACATGGGCATATAAATGGTATGGTGAAGTCAGAAAATTGATATCTTCATTTTAATTATTTTAATTTTCATACAAATCGGATTTTATAAAATTTATTTTGTATGAAAATTTAATATAATTTGTATAAAAGGGATAGAACCTTTACATCATATCCAAATGCCCACCATTTTGTTTTTTAATTTTCCGCGACATGTAAGTGAAATACAATGAGCAATATGAGCATCCTAAAATAAATAAATACACAGTGTCACGTTCCCGAGATAATTATTTGGAGGTAGAGATCGTCTTAAGAGAAAAATTAAATTAAAAAAACTTCTGTGTTACGTTAATTTTCAAAGAAAAATCACTAACTCAGAAGGCACATAGTATTGATTCTTGACTTAGCACACATTTTCTACCGACATACACATTCGAATAGAGTATGTAAAGTAAATAACTTGAATTATTATAATATTAGTAGAAAATCTACGATTTTTCGAAAATCTAAAATATAGAAAACTACGAATAAGTCTTAAAAATATCCCACTTTTCTTAGTAAGGGCGACCATAACGAACGAAAGTGTCAGTGGAATCAAACTTTTTCAATCATCTGGCGGTTGGCTCCCGATGTCACTCCCCGACGCGAATTTATTACTTTTCAATATTTCCGACGTTTAAGAGCTGGAATGTTGTAATTTAAATTTTGCTTTTACAGATCTTGGTTGTAAAAGTGAGTTTTAAAGAACTAGTTCAGGTCAAGAAGTGCAAACGACAGCTTTTCAAAAAACTATTAGCTTTTAAAGAAGTTTAATAGTTCCCGAAGCAATACATAGTAAGTTTAGGGCCAGTTTTTTTATCCGTACCAGTAGTTAAAATAACAAACTGTCCAATTTTGTTACCAATGGTCAAATATTATTAACAAAATGTAGTAATTGTTAAAAATTGTACTAAACGTTGCACCATCTTACTTTAACTTCAACAAACGTCAAAAATCTGTTAAACCAGGTGCGAATGCGATCAAATACCTGCCGTGTCTTGCATAAAAAAATCTCCATACAAAAAACACCGGTTATTGTTAAAGTTGCGGGTAAAGTTAGATGGTGCAACCCAGCCTTACTTATCATCGTTCAGATATTTAACCACTTATCATTTCAAAATTTGGGCCTAAGTTTCATTGAAATCGTTTAAGTTATTTAGTAATAAACCCCTGATAGATAAACTTACTAGCACCTCTAAATTCGTATTAAATTCAAGTTCTAGCTAGAACCAATAATAACGTCTAATTTACTCCATAATCAAGAGCAACTAAAGCCCACTCAAGTACTGCATAAATGCAGTCTCTCATACCCATCAATGAATGAATATCAGCCCTGAATGGCAAGCAGGGCCAAAGATCAACAAAAGGCCAGAGCGACCACTCGAAAGATACCCCACTTGCGGGCTGTCAAAAGGTCAATAACCTAAAACAACAGCCGCTGGAATATGCAAATTTAACTAAATACTGAAACAGCATTAGATTGCGGAGGAATGGAGAGGGTCACTTGATTAAGTTTCATGCCTACATAATTTAGCAGATCTTTAGTTGGCTTCAAGTTTAACTTTAAAACTATAAGTTTAACTTTTACACATTTTAATGCTTAATGAAATACGGTACCGCTAAGAGTAAAATTTAATAAAATTAAATTAAGGCTGAGTTGCACCACCAAAATTTTGTACCGGTGTATTTTATATGGAGTTTGACAGATTTTTTTACTTTTGTCAAAGTTAGAATAAGATGGTCATAGGAGAAAGAAAGAAGGGCCTCAAATTTTAATTACTAGATTTGACTCATATAAACAAGCAGGGCAAGCTAAAACCGTTTAAAAAAAAATAATTTTAACAATATCTGGATACTAAGTTATTTACTAGATTACTAGTCATGAGCTATTATCGGAATAATATTTGAATTAAGAAAAATTGTTGAATTAAACTTTTGATTTTTTTTTTCATGGAAGCTTCCTTTCCAAAACGTTTAATAACAAATGAAAGTAATGGACCATCTATTCCACTATATCATCTATGCCCACATTATGTGCGTATGGTAATCGCAGCGAAATCAGGGGTGCTAATATTAGGTTAAGATAGGACAGAATGCGTCGCGGCCTAATGAGATACTACAGCATATATAAATATGTAAATACGTCTGTCCGTGTGAGAACAAAAGGGTGTTTGCATAACAACGCAGTTGAGGATGCATTTTGCTGGGTGTATGTTAAATTTTTAATTCTATTTTAAGAAACGCGCAAGTTTAATGGTGTTCACGCTATTATCTCCATGTTTATGTGGACAATAAAATCTTAGGAGATTTTCAGAGGTTTCTTTACAATCCAGATTCTGAACCTCAAAGGTTTTTTTTATAATCCGGTTAACCCCTCATGGTAAGCTAAATTAAATATGCTTGTGTTACGAGTGTGTTAACTACAATAGTCCAACGGGCGACGAAGTTCGAAGTTCGAATTCAATACTATGCAAAAATTGTCCTATAAATTAATAGCCTAAAATCAATCAAAATCAAAAATATTTATTCAGTTTAGACTACAAGTGGCACTTATGCGAAACACTAAACTATCAGTGCGTGGTTCTATCAAAGCCTGTAAACATTACAGAAGCGACACTTTTCAATTAATTCTGCCTACAAAAAGCCATCGAGTGCAAAACAATTTAGCGGAGTGCGCATTACGCGTCAGACGTAAGCCTCAGCCCTGAATGGCGGGAGGCTAGGGCTGTCACTTGTCACGTTTTGAATACATTTATTTTTTTGTTCCATTATTTTGGTTGAGTATTGAATTCAACACTTATCTTATTCTGTAAAAAGATGAGGGAAATGAATCTCTACCAATCCGTTAGCGGATCCATAAGTTTTGAGCCTTCCCAGAAACAACGGAAATAACTAGAAAAAATTCAATTGATACGCTGCAATATCATTTTAATACATTTCTGGAGACAGACCCATTAAGTGTGAAAATAAACAAGCAAATACAGAATTTATCATCATTATTCATAAGCTCTAAAGAGCACAAGTCAGCCATGGCCTATCTTGAGGTCATCGGTCCATTGATTCCATTGCCAAGATGGGGTCACTACTCGAGTACCTTTTGTTCCACAAACGGTCAGCCCACTTCAAACTACTTTACAGAATATTTTTCAAGGCGAGAGTGAATAGACACTTACAGGGCAGATATGTACCATCTTAGACTGCATCTTACATGACATCAAGTGCAATTGCAGTCAAATACCTGCCTTGTTCTGCATAAAAAATCTTTTTTCTCTTATGTGCCAGCCCTGCGCATCGTAAAATGCACAATCCCTATAATAGGCGGCGATCGGATAACAATCGGATTAATCCAGACTCACGCGCCGATAAATGCACTATTAATTTGCTACACACTGTACGGCCACTAAAAATAGGCAGGAGTGGTTAAATTAACCCCTGGTAACTTACAAAAAAATTACGTTGAGCTTACAAAAAAAAAACTAACGAACGCTGTGCTCTATCGTTGGTCAACGATCATTGAAAACGTTGTGATAGGGATAGAGACATGCGATTTTTGGTTTTACAAAAGTAATATGATAGAGAATAATAAAAAGTAATAAAAACCACATGTTATAGGGGCATTTCTTAGAGAAATTTATCAAATAACCAAAAAAAATACGAATTTTTAAGCAGATTTTTTTTCAAAAAGTATTATTTTTTATTATTTGTTGGCATTTTATGGGTATTTCTTTTATTTTTTATTATCGCCTATTATTTAGCATTATTACTGTTTTTATCAGCATATACCACTTATTTTAAAAGTTATTACGTTTTCTTTACAATAAGTAATTGGAAGAAAAAAATTCTATAAAATTTTAAAAAAAAATCTCAAAAAAATTTTGACCTCTTTTTTATCGATAAAAATAGGTCTAGTTTCATATATTTTCATATGTACACTTTAACGTGACTCACACTGTAGAACAAAGTCACTTTCCTATCAGTCCTTATTTGTATGCTTGGATCTTTAAAAATACGCAAAGGATTTTGATGCGGTTTTTTTAATAGATAGTGATTCAAGAGGAAGGTTTTTAAGTTTAATACATGTACCTGTGTGAAGCAGGGGCGGGTCGCTAGAGGCACTAGAGGGCTATAAATTACAACGATCTATGAAAAACTACAAGCAAAAAAAGCTAATCTGCAATATGTGTATCTGATATTCTGATATCCATGACATCCATGTCAACCATTTCAATTTCAATATTTATGAACAAAGCCAAATATCGCGACGCACAGACGGCAGCACGTCAGACTATTTATATTTATTGAAAAATCGTCTTTATTACAATGGGATAAGACTCCACTACGTTCAGCTTGATATGCTGTCGTTCGTACAAAAATGCGAGTTTAAACCGAATACGATCTGAGCCATTTATGCCGCAACTTTCCGAATGTTTTGCGATTAGGCTGGGCGAGCACTTGCGACGATTAGGAACTTCTGCATAAGCATCCATACTTCTTCTCCATTTGGTTCCTAATAAGGTTAGCGTACTATCCCTATAGTGTCGACACAAAACCTTTGTCACCTGTCATCCGCTTTGCAATTGAGGGAAGTCGAACCTTAATTTCGAACTCCTCCGATGTTCTTCTGATTAATTTTGTTGCGATTACAATGACAGTTTAACTTTCCCCCGGGACAAACTTGACCTTCATTGGTTGGGTTTTTATGGCGGTCAAGCTGTAGATCCTGGCTACACAGGAGTTGCAGTGGTGGGAACGAGAGGTGGCACTAACCGTTTCGCTAACTCTTTTATAGTGCGAACAGCTGGGGACTGAAAAATATAAACCGAACCTCTTCAAGGCGAGAATGAATAGGCACTTACAGGGCAGGTATATACCATCCTAGATTGTATCTTAGTTAACATCAGGTGTGATTGTTTTGCATTAAAAAATCTAGTTAGTTGAAGTAGATTTTTTAGGTTAGATTATTCAATCCACTAGTTTTCCTCAATATAATTCCGACCACCAGACAAGCACCGCTTTATTGCCTTTATGCATCCCACGCCCCTGGAGTTTTGACGAACAGTTACCGTCAATTATGCATAGGATTTCCGTTTTATTATGTCAAGTTATTTGACAAACATGTTCTGAATTCTGATGATGCGGTAACTTAAAAATCAATTATTATACGTTAAACGTTTTTCCTGCCACCTGCGCGGGAGGATCTTGTTTATAATAAAAATATTAATTGGTTGGTTAGATAATAAGTAATTGTCTTTTGATGTTAAATAATAAATACTTGGATATTTCACACTGTCCCATCTATTCCCAAACTAAGCCAAAAGTGGCTAAACTAATTCAATCTCATATATGGAAACACTTCGCTTATAACCGGTTTTTTCAGTTCATGTCTATTTTTAACCCCCAACGACGCAAAAATAAAGGTATTATAAGATTGACGAGCCTGTCTTTGGCATCATAGGTAGCTCCTAAGCGACTGAAGCGATTTTGATTTTCTTTTTTTTGTATAAAAGGTGTTTTGTTTCCGCTTCACGCCTCGTCTGCGGTTAGCCTTAGGCATTTAAAACAGCTCGTACGTTCGATAAATCTCGCGCCGCGTGTGACTGATGACAGCGGGGCCAGCTGATCGATGTCCGCTGTCAGTTTCGTTCCTGTACCGAACAAGTGGTTAAGGTTGGTACAGATTTAACCTTTTTATTGCCGGGTGTATAAACGTGGGGGCGACCCTGGTTTTTTGCTAGTTTTTTAATTCGATAAGATTTGGGATCTAAACATTTGGTCTAACGCAGAATGTGCACTTCGCAAATGAGCATTCAACGCACAATGTACATCATACCCTTCGCATAATGTGCATTTCTCATAAGGGGCACTTTTCCTCATAAAGCGCACTTCGCAGGACGAGAATATTTCATAAAATGTGAACTTTGCAAAATGCACATTTTTCTAGGTTATTTGAATAAATACAATATGGTTTTTATTTCATTTCGTAAACATACATATCACGGCTACTTATGATTTGGTTATATCTAATTTCATGAAACAAAAACAAGCACGTCAGTCAACATTAACTAACGTTAACGAGATATCAGCAGGCCGCTACCAATCGGGCAGCATGGAAAGCATTGGGGGAGGCCTTTGTTCAGCAGTGGACGTCCTATGGCTGAAATGATATCATCATGATCAGATGATGATTAACGAGATATCCTACTAAACAAACTGGGAAACACATCAGCAATTCTTAGCCCCACCTGGGAATCGAAGCGTGGACCCAACTCGAGAATCCAACTCTAACCACAAGGCTTTCTTGTTATTAAACAATGGAATTGCACCAAACTAGTTCCATCACACGAACTGATATAAAAAGAGCAAGCTAAAGTCCCACTTGGAAACGGCTCGAGACCAATATCAAACTTATAAGGCGGGGAATCCCTCAAATCCCGCGATCCGGGATCCCAATCCCGGCTGATGTAATACCTCATATTACTTTGGTGAAAGAAACTAGGGAATTGAACGATTGAACTCGACGCTAGAGCGTTTTGGCGCGAGTAGTGATGTGCGGTTTTATAGAATTTATCGATATCGATGGTTGGAAAACGACTTGGGGTGTTTACGAGTCAAGTTTTAAGTAAATAATCCTAATTAATATCAATAGTTTATTTATACCATAATATACGTTTTTTAAAGCACAGGACAAAATTAAGGTAAAATGGCAAAAAAAATTTTTAACTCACTTTCCTCAAAAAAAAAATCAACCGCCTCATGTGTATTTTGCAAGCAAGATATTTATTATTTTAAATGTTATTATTGTTCGCTATAACTAGTTTAATATAAATACACATACAATTATTCAATGCCATATGATTACGGACGCTTGCCAACATGTAATTTTGGTTTGAAAGTTATAAATTTGATATTTACGACTCTGATAAAATTTAACTAAAGGTGTGTAAAAAGGGTATTATTGCAAATAAAATCGACACGTGAATTATAGCTCGTTTTAATCTCATCCCATCAACTGGCTTCCCCCCCCCCACCCCCCATGGATTCCACAACGACCACGTCTGCGCTCCCCGCATCCTAGTGCTCCATATGACCTTCACCAGATCGTCGGTCCATCGAGTTATGAATGACTAGCTTTTGCCCGCGGCTTCACCCGCGTGAAATTTAGTGTCACAGATCGGCATAAATTATAGCCTATTGTTAATCTGAGTTACAAACAATAATACTGTAAAGTTTCAACAAAATACGTTCCGTAGTTTTTGCGTGAAAGAGTAACAAACATCCAGACATCCAAACTGTCGCATTTATAATATTAGTAGGATTG